>NC_044506.1:18411950-18654450 GCF_902362185.1 Chanos chanos | reverse complement strand
GTCAAACGGCTGACGCGCTATGGGTGTGCAGCGGACGGTAACTGCTTCATATGGACCTTTTTTTTTTTTTTCTTTTTCTCTTTAGTGGTATCAGCAGTGGGTAATCACCATTCTACCCTTTTGTACAGTAAAACACATAACACATCTTAAAATGGCCTGTTATTGTTTTAAAGCATATTATATCTTCCATAAGTGGTTCTATGCTCAGTTTGAAACGTTAATTGAAGAGCTGTTGCAGAGACAGTGCCTTTAGGAAAAAAAAAAACACACACACACACACACTTTGGAGAGTTTACCTGTGCACTGGCTAGAAAAAGACAGAGAAGCGCTGATGTTTTGTGAGAGACCTGCTAATGCTAAGTTTTTTTTTTTTTGTTTTGTTTTTTTCCTTTTTATTAAACCTGTCAGCATTAGTTTGCCTTAGGCAATCTTTCCATGCATTTGTTTGATTTGTTTAGCTTGTTAGAGCCTCAGATGATCCCCCAAGCACTAGAAAAGATGATGTGTGGTAAATAATTCCTCTGTCTTATCCAGGGAGGAACTAGCTGATGTCTCTATGCCTGACAGACAGCCAGAGAAAAAGCAGCCATGCATTAAAAGGAGTTTACTGAACTCTCATTTCCGCTAAAACACCCCCCCCCCCCCCCCCCCCCCCCCGCCTTCTTTTTCCATCCTCTGGAAAGGGTATATACTTATAGAGAATATTGCTTACCGGGCAGTTGCTAACTGTTGCGATTGAGGCAAATGCATTAGCATCTGATGCTGACTTATGTGTCCGAGTTCTCCAGCTCCACACCTGAGAGATGACTCATCTGTGTGAGCGATATACAACAGGAACTAACCGCGAACTTCTGTAGTTCAGCACAGTGTTAAGTCATATTTTTCTGGGTGTATGAACTGAGAGTGATTGTGCACGCAAGTGTAACAAATCTAAGATTTGAACAAACCTTCAGTTTTACCTGGCCCATTTAGCATTAATTTCCGTGGGTGGTTCCCAGCACATGCACACACATGCAATACACGCAAGCACACTCGCACGCGCACGCGCACGCGCACACACACACACACACACACACACACACACACACACACACACACACAGACACACACATACACACACACACGCACGAACACACACACATGCAGAGACGTGCACACACATGCACACACACATACACTCATGTGAACACACACAAAGAGATGCGTACACCCCCCGATGCGCACACACACCCACACCCACACCCATGAACACACACGCACACACATACACCCACACCCACACACACCTTTAGTGCATTTTTGATGTCTTATTCTTGCATTCAACCTGATGCCTGGTCTGTTCTGATCCTAGTTTCAATCTTCTGCCATGACCACAGATGACAGCGTCCACCGCACTGATCTGGCTTTTCACTTCGAAAGAAAAACAAACAGATCGCCTCCCCTCACCGTTCCTGCCATTTTGTCTTCTACTACCAAATGAAGTCATCTGTTTCATTTGTAAGGCTTGCGAGATGAACCAGGCCTTTAGAGAAGTTGCCATCATCGTTTTTTTTCTCCCCGTTTCCTTTTGTATTCTCCGCTTTTTTTTTTTCTTTTTCTTTCTCTCCCCCTGTTGTCTTTTGTTTCCACATGCTTCCTGTATGTTAGCTCCCGCTCTCTGGTGGGACAGCTAAGAGGTTCAGTGGGTTCGTGCCGATGTTTGGTTAAGTGCGTGTTTAATATGCTGCAGAGACAGACAGAAGAGGGCAGAGGGAGGGATGGCAGGATGGGAGGGGGGGGAAAGCGGGGTATGGGTAAGGGGGGGGGGGGGGGGTTAGGTGGGTGGGTGGGTAGTGGAGATTTGAACCTGCCACTGACGATTCTCTCTCCGTGCAGCCTAATTTTGAAAATGCGCGTCTGTTTGCCTGGAGTATCGGAGAGAGAAGGAAAAAAAAAAAGAGAGGAAGAGAGGAAGGGGTGGAGGAGGTATGGACGGTGAGCGGGCACGCTCGGTGCTTGAGTGACGATGCAAAACAAACAATCAAGGAGCAGGGAAGGGAGATTGCATTGTATCGGCCGGAGTGCGTGAGCTTACAAGCACGGAGACTGTGAACGTAGTGAGGGACGCGGATTGGTTCGTTTCTCTGGGCGGGGAGTGAGCGTTGAAGAGGCGCTCATTCAGTCATTATGGCTGCAGAGGAAAAAAAAAAAAAGAAAGGAGGAGTGAAGGGGGGGGGGCACTTAGGAGTGGGGTAGAGTGGGAAAGGTTCTTCAAACAAACAAACAAACAAACAGACAAGAGCCAGCTGTTGTCTAGTTCAACTGCCGAACGCAAGGCCTCCGAGCAGAAAGCCACGGAGACATCACGGCGTTGGCCGTGCCTCCTGTGAAGACGTCGGAGCTGCAGCTATCTTTTCTGAGGGCAGGGCCTCTACTTCTCTCTCTCTCTCTCTCTGTCTCTCTGTCTGTCTCTGTCTCTGTCTCTCTCTCTGTCTGTCTCTGTCTCTCTGTCTCTCTCTCTCTGTCTCTCTGTCTGTCTCTGTCTCTCTGTCTGTCTCTGTCTCTCTCTCTCTCTGTCTCTGTCTCTCTCTGTCCCTCTCTCTCTCTCTTTCTCTCTCTCTCTCTCTCTCTCTCTGTCTCTCTCTCTCTCTCTTTCTGTCTGTCTCTCTCTCTCCCTCTCTCTCTCTCTCTCTCTCTCTCTCTCTTTCTCTTTTTTCCTTTGCTTGTGAGTGTCTTGTTGATCTATGAGACTGGTTGTGTGAGTTGTGTTATTAGCGATGGCCCTTGTGGCATGTTTGTGAAAAGATCGTCATTGTGCTGTAGTCAAACGTGAGGCTCTTTGGTTCCTTTTGTAGTGGCTGAATGCGGTGAGATTATGAATGAATGAATGACTCACTGAGCAACTTGGGTTGATGTGACCGTGACAACGCAGAAGGCGAGATGACAAACGCTCACATTGTCACATACATGCACAGAAACTCACACACGTGCACACTCCTTCTCCATCTCTCTCTCTCTCTGTTTCTCACTCACACACACACACACACACACATTTACATACAGGTCGAAGACAGATGGTACTGGAACCTTCTGCAGGGCTCTTGGGAGACTCTGGCTCTATGACCCAGACTCACCGAGCCCCCTCCACGCCTTTCACCCAGGCCGTTTAAAATACGAGCTCAGGTATCTAGCCGCAGTCAGGAGTTTCAGGGCCGGACCACGTGGGATGTGCTGCCCCGCACCTGGTCCTTTTCCTCGAGCCGTTGTCCACCTTTTACGCCTCCTCCAGCTGCTCCCACAACAATTAATTACTCCTCTCTCTGGCCTGGGAGCACCTGTGTCTCCAGCCCTACCCATAGCAACTGAGAACCTTCAGGCTCGCACCAAAAAAAAAAAAAAAAAACAAGAACAGAAACAAAACCAAAATAAGTATCGGGGGGAAAAAAAACCAAAAGCCTTGTGGTTCGCTTAGTCAGTCATTGGACTGTCATTGCCTTGAGTGTAGGATGAAGATAAATGATGATGATGATCATGATTTGAATAGTGTGAACAATTAAAAGGGTTTCAGATCACCGGGTGTGTCAGCTAGGGTGTAGACATGTGAAAGCAAAATGTTGTTTTGGTGTAATTTTTCAGAAGTCCTGTTTCTCCAGTTATTAGCGAAGAGCACGGTCCCATCTAAACTGTCATAATTTTCCACAGCACTCTCAAAAACAGTGAACGAAACAGACACTTGTGAGAAAAACAAGGAGAACAGAACAGTTCCATTCTTCTGTCATTTCTGAACCATCATGTTCTTTGTAGTCTTGTGCTAACGCAATTGATTGCACGAATCAAGGCTGAAGACAGGTGAAAACAGACTGTCATATGTGTAAATATGAGTGGTGACCTTTGACCTTGATGTCTGTGGTGTCAGTGGATCCACCTTCTTTGCGGAAAGCTGAAACCACTGTTAGCTTTTGTGTATTTCCCCAGAGGATCTGTACAAAAATCTGTAATGCTATCTGGAAGACCAGCGACAAGGATTTTTTTTTTTTTTGGTTTGTTTGTTTGGTGAACTGCAAAGCAAACAGGTGATGTTCCCTGACTTAACCTGGCGCTTGACTGAAAATTCCCAGCATAATGGCGGGACCATTCCAGTGAGGTAGACTGGGACCGGAACTGCTAAAACGTGGTTCCTCTCACTGGGCAGTGAAATCCATAAAGAGCTTCCATAGCAGACACAGCTTCATGTCCTCAGGTCCCCGCTCTCTAACCTTCACCATGTCGCTCTAACGTAACGTCGTCCAAATTCATGTTTATCAGTCACTAACCCCCCCCCCCCCCCCCCCCGTTTTGTCTTCGTCTATGGAGGATTGTTTTTCTGTGTCTTGTTCTGTTTTGTTTTGTTTTTTTTTTCTTCTTGCTATTTAAAGACCTTTATCCAGAGGATTTCTGAATCGTTTCAGAGGGGCACAGAACTTCAAAGCGAGAGCTAACGCGAGTGCGGTTGAAATGAATCGTTTTGAAACTCGGGAGGTCGCGGTAAACAAAACGTCCACTTTGCGCCCATCTGAAGTGAAGATCATTGAGTCTGTCATGGTTTACGTTTCCGCGCGCTGACTCGAATTATTTTCGCCGACGGCAGCTTTGATACGCCGTGCTGTATGTTTTCTGTGACTCTAATGTATGGAATTAGTTCTGGAGTCATTTCTGTAATGTATTTTCTTTCCTTATTATGCATAACTGTTCTCCCCCCCCCCCCTCTCTATGTGTGCCTGCAGCCTGGCTTCACTGAGGCAAGAAAGCTGGCAAATGCTAATAATAGTGAAGCTAGGAGTCAGCAGGAAAAATAGGAGTAGAATAAATATCTTTTTTTTTTTGGTCCCCTCCTGTCTGATCTGACCATCGATAATGTCTTCCTTGACATTTGCAGATACTTTGGAGTCTCCAGTCGTCTCCTCAGTGAGGAGAGCTTTACCTGCCTTGTTTGACCTCTGCACTCTCTCTCTCTCTCACACACACACACACGCACACACGCACACACGCACACACACGCACACACTCGCTCACTCAGTTTCTCTCATACACACACATTCCCCTCCCTTCTCTCTTGCTCTCTCTCTCTCTCTCTCACTCACACTCTTTCTCTCTCTCTCTCTCTCTCTCTCTCTCTCTCTCTCTCTCTCTCTCTCTCTCTCTCTCTCTCTCCCTCCCTCCCTCCCTCCCTCCCTTCTTCTCAGGCTGTGTGCAGAAGTGAGGCCTCAGAACAGGAAGCCATAACAGATGTTTGCAGGCTTTGTTCAAGGTCTTGTCCATTTAAAGCACACACCACAGGATGCAGGGTGGATCTCTGCTCGCACTTGGCACCCGCTTCTTCCAACATTTGGTGTTTTTGTTACAGTTTGGAGCAAATGACACGACCCGAAAATAAGCCCGATGACTGTAAACTCTCCGACAGAGTCAAAGGCTCCCATTTATTACTGAGCACAAATGAGCATGTTCTCATCATGAATCTAATGTACGTCTTTTTCCCATTAGTTACGATTTTTGTGAGAAATCACTGTTTGTTATTCGTATCATGACTCCTACATCCTGTCTTATTATGGCTGTGTTACAGTGTGTTGTATGCTCGATGGTTAAACTCCACTTACATTGGCGTTTCTGTATAAAAACGGAAGTGCCGCGCACAGGTGATGGTAAAAAGACTCTATTTGGACTCTTTGGCATGTGACCGTTGTAATGTGCTCCTTTTTAGCCACGGAATGGGAAATAGTTTGTGTGGCCACACTCGATTAACACAGGGCCCTTTAGCGCGTGCCCCCTGCGTGTTAAGGCTCTACTTCATAGGGACGTGGGTAGGTCGAGAGAGTGACGAGCGAGTCTTACCGCCGTCGGCGATAAGACGGGGCTTACATACGTCGGCGAAGCAGTAGTCGTCTAACGCTGTCTGGGTCCCATTAGCTCTGCTTTCTCTCAGCCAGGTCTGAAGCGGTTAATCATTTCTGCCTGTAGTCAGTGCCCAGCATAACACTATGTGGGAGAAGGTTGTTCAGAGGTGGCAGAGTGAATATAAACCAGTCAGAAAACTGCAGATATTTTCCCAGTCCAACAGCCTATCTCTACTGGGCCAACACCGAGCAAGCTCCAGTGAAGGCCAAGCTCGGTACAGACACACGCGGGTCTTGCCAGCTCTGACCGATTTATGTCAGAGTGTTGAATGTGAAGTACACTAATCCCTACAGAGCACTCGTTTTCAATGTGACTGACGTTCTCTTGACTCTTGTCAATAGAGTGCCCTTTTTTTTTTTTTTTTCGCCATGTTTTTGCTTTTGCTTTTGCCCCAGTATGACATATTCCAGAACGCCAGAGCTCTCAAGCCAAAGACCACTGGTCCAGGTCTACTCAGTCATTTTGGGTTTGTTTATCAAACACCCCTGGTGTACTGCTGCCTCTTTGGGAGGTACAGAGATGGGAAAGGCTGGTCCTAGAGATCCCCCCCCCCCCACTCGCCCCCCGGGACAGGACGTCCAACACACCGCCCTGTCCGCTCTCTGTGTGCTGAGACCCCTGGTCCGGTGAGCGCGAGGGGAGGGGAATCAGGTGGTTTGTGGCGTGGAGGAACCGAGCCCTCTGCATTCCTCCTCTTCAGCACTATTACCTGGAACCAGAACCGTGAGTCTGTTCCACGGACACACACAGTATGTCTCTCCATGCACCTGTGTGTGTGTGTGTGTGTGTGTGTGTGTGTGTGTGGAAAGAGAAGGATGAGAGGGAGAGAGTAAGAGATTGAGTGAGTTATTTCAACTGTGAATCAAGGTCTCACGTGTGTGTTTCATGGCTTTATTGTGCTCATTTGTTGATTCACTCAATAGAAAGACAATATTACTGGTGTGTGTGTGTGTGTGTGTGTGCGCGCGCGCACGTATATAAGTGTGTGTGCGTTTGTGTAGATATATCTGAATGTGCTTGTCAGACAGGAAGTGGAAAATCTTCCTCCGCAGCCCTTAGACGAATTCCCTAACAGAGTGCCACATTTTGTGGCCAGAGAGAAGGAGAGAGTGAGAAAGAGAGGGGAAAAAAAAAACCCCAGACCGAGCAGGGGAGGGAAAAAAAAGGGCTAAGAAAAACGAAGGACAGGAGTACCTGCCTGAGTCTGCAGGCGGTGGGCTGATTGACGGCGGGGCCCGATGACTTCACCGTCTGAGGGGGAGGAATACAGTGAGGCGTTTCAGCCGCCCGTCCAGCACAGCCCTTGTTTATTTTTGTCTGTGGGGATGATGGGAAATCGGACTGCTGTAGAAACAAACTGACACCCCTGTGCAGCCCGGGCCAGACCCAAACCAAACCAGGCAAAGGAGATTAGGACTCTTTCTCTCTGTCTCTCTGTGTGTGCGTGTTCGTGTGTGTGTGTGTGTGTGTGTGTGCGTGCGAGTGTGTGTGTGTGTGCATGTGTGCATGTGCGTGTGTGCGTGTGTGTGTGTGAGTGTGTATGTGGGTAGAGTGAGTGTGTGTGTGAGTGTGTGTGTGAGTGAGTGAGTGAGTGAGTGTGTGAGTGAGTGTGTGTGTGTGCGAGTGAGTGTGTGTGTGTGCGTGTGTGCTTGTGAGCGAGTGAGTGTGTGAGTGAGTGTGTGTGCGCGCACGCGTGTGTGTGTGTGGGTAGAGTGCTGTGAGGGGGGGGGAATGTTCTGAGTCCACTCTGTCTCTGTGGCTTTGGCAGCTGTGGAGCTGGAGGTAGAATGGAAAAAGATGGCGAGGGCATGAGCAAAGCCCTTCTGTTCCAAGGGCCATAATGGTTAGATTGTGTTTAAAGTGGAAACCAGACATAATCAGAGGTGATTTGTGTGTGTGTGTGTGTGTGTGTGTGTGTGTGTGTGTGTCTTGTTAGGATGCTTTGTCTCCAGTTGGTCCAGGTCATTTGTACCTCTCTCTCTATTTTCTTTTCTCATTTTTCAAGATTTGTTCAGTTCATTTGACCTTATTCCATTTTAAGTTTTTAATCCAGTCTAATATGGTAGTTTATTCAGCTGGAATTGGATGTTTGTGACTGCTGCACATTTGTGAGTCTGAGAGAGGACACACTGAGTATTTGAAAAGGACACAGAATGTAGGGATTTTAAATATTACAGGCCCATCAGAACAGGAGCTGTATAACTTGCAGTTACAATAAACATGTGGTCTGAAATCCAACTAGCTTCACGTTACTGTTTACCTACCTGGGATTTGATACAAGCTTAAGCGCCCTGCACTCACTCACTCTCTCTGTCTCTCTCTTGCCCCCCCCCCCCACGCCCCTCCGATATACTGAATCCTGTCGTTAAAGAGGCGCGAACCAGCTTTTTTGGAAAGCAGTGCTTTCCCACCCACGCCTGTTCACTCACCGGAACCATTTTATATCCTTAATAAAAGTCAGTGACGATAATACTCACGCGGCCTGGGTTTGTTTTTGATTATTTACGTTCGAATCCAAGTGAGTAGAAGATTTAAAAAAAAAAAAAAAAGTAAATAAATAAAAGAAGAATTAAAGCCAGAGAAAGCATGATCTGGGTCAAGAGATGCCACGCAAAAATTGACTCACCCTGACGGAGCGTCTGCGACTGTGATGTCATGTGTGACTCCTGTGATTAGGTGCAGTTATTTTTACGCTTTCGGCGTACAGCGCGCCGGGTTTAATAGGAATCGCTCGTGAAAATGAAATTGAGTCTGAGCAGATGCTGTGATTGCACCGCGTCTGTTCTCTGCTTTCGTTCTGGGTCTCACTGACATGAGGCCATGAAAATTGTGCGTGGAAAAAAAAAAACGAAAAGGGAGGGGGTCAAATCTAAATAACTCTCTGTGTTTTAACATTCTGCTCTGGAGTTTGGAAACACACACACACACACACACACACACTCACACACACACACTCTTTTGATCTGCCTGTCATCTATCACGATTCTTGTAATGGCTGCATGCTGTTTTACCTTGTTTATTGTCCAGTAATTCGCAAATAATACAAAGATGGCAAGTTATTTATCGATCATCTTACATTTACTGCTCAGACAGTCATAACTTTACTTCTCAGGCAAGTTTTATTATTAAAACTTCTTATTGCATGTAGCTTACCACAAAAGCTCTACTTTGAAAAGACTCTCGGTAATGAAAACCACATTAAGCACTTTCACCTCTAACGTAACTGAGCTAACCTGACAGGGTTACCGTAGCCTTACACAAGATGGCAGTTGAAGGGGAAAATTAGATACTTTTGCTCCTTCTCCTCTTCTCTCTTTCTTTCTTTCTTTCTTTCTTTCTTTCTTTCTTTCTTTCTTTCTTTTTTTTTTCATGCCTATCATTACTGAAACCCGAAAAATGCTGTAAACGAGAGCGGAGTTAAATTTGTACTGGCAGTACGTCAATGAAGATCATGTCTCCATGCTATGTGGAAATGATTGCATGTTCGATGTGTCTTTCATAGTGTAAAGAGGGGAGGAAAAAAAGGGGGGGGGGGGTAGGGGAGGAGAACTGCGCGTCCCGCCCCTGTAGTGGTGTCAGAGTCAGCCAGGTGGCCCTAATAATACAGATGAGGTCTGAAAGCAGAGCCCCGAATGTGGCTATTTATGACCTGGAATGAAAACCGGCTCCCTCTGAAGCGTAATTTGAATTATATGAATTACGCTTTCAATTTGGTGACCGAAAGCGCTGTCGGGGTGCTTGTTTGAACACAGAGGCCCGCGCTCTGCCTCCAGTCGGCGGCGGGAGTCGTCTGTTTTTAACTACGACGCGGGCGCAACATGCAGACCTGACAGAAGCATTACCCCAGTCTCCCCCCCCCCACACCTTTCTTTCCCCTCCCTTCTTCCTTCCTGGACAGGGGTGTGAGACGGCAGCACCAGGGTGGAGTTACGGTGGGGTTGTGTGGTGGGTTTCTAAAGTGCCTTGCGTGTAGATGGCTCGTTGTGCTCCGTGCCCGTCTGTAAATGAACATCTGGCTGGCCTATTGGTTCCATGTGCAAAAATGAGATCAGCCCGAATAATGACCAGACTCAATCAGGGGCTCCAGAGGAAGCCTAACGCATGCTGGCCCCCCTCCCCCATTTGCTCCACAACCCCCCAAATTGGCAGCACCTTCCATAATTACAGAATAATTGGCCAAGATTAGGTGGGCTTCGGACCCTGACCAATCATTAATTTGGAAATCTCCGTCTCCCCCCCCCCCCCCCCCCCCCAACTGCATGCCTTTTAACCCCCTCTCGGCCCTCCCCCACCCCTATCCTCGCAAATATTTGCCAAAGCGCTATCAGCTGGTAGCTATTTGTCAAGAGCCCCCCTCCCAAACCTCATACCGAGTTTAATTGTTTTAGACAAACAAGCAAGCTTGTGGCCTAGTCTTTTTATACAGGAAGACATGACTTCTTTGATCCACGCAATATTCCTTCGCTGGTACTCGGAGCTATTTACCAAAAAGATTTATCCACATACAGACAGACGATAGGCAGTGGAGGGACTGTTCCAGGCAAAGAAAAAGAAAAAAAAAAGGGAAAAAAAAAAGAAAGAAAAAAAAAGTAGTTACAGGCTTGCACTGCAGAAAGTTTTTCGGCCACAGTAGGGAAGAAAGAAGCTAAGAAAACACCTCTTAAAACTGTTAACTGTGTTGTCAGGGAAAGCTGATTACAAACTGTTTCGTTAAGGGAATGTTTTGAACATGTGAATATATTTCTGTCTGCCTTTAAATCTGTGGTTTTATTAAAAATGTTCACTTTTTGTGGGGATATTTGCACTCTGTAATTCAATTTTGGACGTGTTTTAACCCAGGTGCAGATCCTGGAGGGAGAAAAAAAAAATGGCTACTAAAGCTAAGCGTGAATGACAGCAATATTAGCTAGGCTGCTGTCGACAGCTGTTTTTCCTGATTAGTGCTCATATTTGTCTGCATGCAGACTGGGAGAAAGATCTGCAACCAGTCACTATTCACTGAAGTCCTTAACGATTCGGCAGAATATTTTAGCTTGTATCGCTGTTTGCAGGCACACTTCCAAGTCAAAGTGCCGTGGGTCTGGGCCATTATTTGTGCATTACAAATACACGGGTAATTTTCAGGTTGAGAAAGATTTGGATGCGGGGGGCATTGAAATAGGGGGAAACTCCGATTGTTTTTGCTCGTTGCTAGGCAACTGCTCCTGCACGCACAGAAAAAGTGTGTGTTGGAGAGATTTGAAGAATTCGGAATTTTAGTCTTTTGCTCGATACGCTTAAACTCATTCGCTTACCTCCTGAAACGAAATGGGGCGAATTCAGCTCGAACACTGAGATGCGTTTCTCTACTCATCCCAGTGTGCGCATTTAATTAGAGCTAGAGTGGAGCTACTCTCTGCTATGCTGGGCTTGGTCTCACTGATGGGAAGTGGAAAACACAGGTCGGGGTGTCAGACAAATAAGCTCATTCAATGGGGAATCCGGTGTCATCCAGTGCCCCTCCTTCCCCTCTCTCTGTGTTTTGTTTCCATATTTCCCCTCCTGATTGTTTAATCGTGCGTTGCCTGCAGGGGCTAGTGAGCCACACCTTTGCCTCATCTTTGTTTGTTTGATCTCCTCTCAGGTAAATGCATGCCCAGTCTTATCTCTCTCTCTCTCTCTCTCTCTCTCTCTCTCTCTCTCTCTCACACACACACACACACACACACACACACACACTCACACACACACACACCACAATCTGTGATGAAGTGCTCTGATTTATTTTCCCTCTTTCACTCTCCATTATTTTTTCTCTCTCTCTCTCTCTCTCTCTGTCTCTCTGTCTCTCTCTCTCTCTCTGTCTCTCTCTCTCTCTGGCTTCTCAGCTTTATTTGGAGAAGTGCCACAGAAGAGGGTGTGTGTGCGTGTGCATGTGTGTATGCTGTTTTTTTTTTTTTTTTTTTATTAAAAGACATTTTGGCTGCGGAACATGGGTGTATCAGGTTTAATTTTTTTCCCTTATCAGTGGTTTATCTTTGAAGGGGATGAGGAGGGAGGGTTGCTTTTGACAGATAGTCAGGCTTAGGTAGTCTAGCTTGTTGTCCATCTCTGTGGGGGGGGGGGGGGGGGGGGGAGAGACCCCACGCTGAGCCCAGGGGCCCAGGGAATTCACCAATGCTGCCATAGAAACCGCGGTTGCCCGTGGCAGCAGCTACTGCACCGATGATGCGGCTGAACCACAAAAGGCCGGTTCGCACATACACCGCGGGAGTCCTGATAAAGATGGATGGAAATCAGCATATTTTATGGGGTTTGTAATATTTTAATAGAAAAGTCAATGCAAGGAGAGTTATTAAAAGACTGGAACCGCATCTGGCTATAAACCCGAAAAAAGCGGGGCATCTGATGTGATTGTATTAAATTTTAACAGTGTTTTTATTCTGTCCTCACACAGTGAGTAAATTGTTCTGGGAAAGCCATGACTTTTTTTTTTTTTTCAGGCGTTGTTGTTCTTGCGCAGTGGAGATTGACAGGATAGGCCTGAGCTAATACTCTTAATGGAATCCGACTTTTCAGCTACAACATTTTGCAGAGACGTTTTCCATGTGGCCCTGGGGCGCCCTTTTTTTTATTTTTTTTTTTTAATAAGAATTAAGAAATTTAATTGTTTGTCACTCTGACTAGAAATGTTTCTCACTCTGGCATGGCTTAAAACAATCTTCCCCTCAGGACAGCTTTTAACATTATGAAAATCCATTTGAATATTTTACACCGTCATTTTCCCTCTCTTTGAATATGATATGAATCTCCAAGATTTTCTTTTCTTTCTTTAAAAAAAAAAAAATACACAAAAAAAACCCAGTTAACTCAGATTTCGGTCTTATATCTTTACTTCCCTTAAACAAAAATCTCACAGCAAAAAAAAAAAAAGAAAAAAAGAATAACATAGTTTCACATTTAACAGCCTGGGGCTTAGACAAAGAATCTGTACACAGCGAATAAAATGTAAGACTTATTTTGAATTTTTCAGCTCCGTCTTTTTACACACGCGTGTTTGAGCGCACGCATGCACGCACGTGGACACGCCACGCACACACACACACACACACACACACACACAGCAGCTGGAGTGTGACCCCTACAGAAGTTGTGTGAGCAGCTCGAAATGCCAGTTCCTGAACAAACAGTCTCAGGATAGTTTGAGTATCCCTCACAGCCAGCTCTCACAGACAGGCTTGGAAGCAGTCAGGCCTTGAAAACATGGTGCTCATTTTCACCTCTTTTATAGAAGGGCCTATTAGGACTCTGTGTGTGCGTGTGTGTGTGTGTGTGTGTGTGTGTGTGTGTGTGTGTGTGTGAGTTTTTTTTTTTTAGAAACAGGTCGTACTCATGGTTGCCGAGGCAGATGTTGTTATGTGCTTACATAAAAAGTCAAGCCCTCTGGGGACTGAAGACTGACTATACACAGGAGCACGACCTCCTGTCTCTCATACGTTAGCCCCCCAACCCCCCCCACCCCAGGCTTATTTGCCCATTATTTGTGGTTTGTGAGGACAGGACAGAGATGTCTTCCAGAGGGTTTTCGTGGAGAAAATGAAGAATTATTATGGATCCCTGTAGGAGCTGCAGAGTCGATTGACTGCCGGGCCCGTGCCCAGTTCGAAAAAAAGAAAGAGAAGGAAAAAGGGGGGGGGGGAAAGGTAGAAGTTGGGTTTTGGTGATCAGCTTATGTGTAGCTACTGCTTGACCTTTGACCCTTAGTCCTCCTCTGAATGTGTTGTTAAGGCCTGGAAAATAGTATCGACACCTGGACCCTGGATTGTGTCTGTTTATATGCGTGTATGAAAATTGTATTTTAAACAGAGCCCATTGCAAAAAAACAAAAAAAAACAAAAAAAAACCATTAAGGGTATAAAGAAGTGTAAGAATAAGTGGGTCACTCTCGATCAGCGGCCATTAATTTAACCCTCCTCCTTACGCAGAGAGGATGATCAGCACTGACTCAATTACTAGCAGATATGCTTTAAGCTTTTCAGGGACCATAAAAAAAAAACCTAAAAAAAAAAAAAAAAAACCCTCATCATCCACAAGGCTCAGAAATGCAGGGACTTAAAGGATTCAAAGGACTGGGCCTGTCTCTTTCTGTTTAATAGGTTTTCTCATTATTTTTGCTGAGTAAATGTTATGTTTGCTAATGGTTTATCATGATAGCATCTGCCCCACTCATCCCCGTGAGAGAGGCAAGTCGCGTCACATGGGATGGGTCTCACAGCCGAGTGAAACAGAAGAATAAAGCCCCAGATTTTTCCTCAAGCTCAAGGCTACGTTTCTCACAGATATCCAGTACGCACTGGACAAGTCAGTCTCGATTGAGGAGGGAATGCCCTCGGTTACAAACAGGGGTAATTTTAACTGAACTACAAAGAGAGAGAGTGAGAGAGAGAAAGGCACAGACGGGGAGAGAGAGGGAGAGTGAATGAGAGAGAGGAACTGAATAACTGTTGCTTGCAGCCTTTAAATCAGTGGCAGTTATCGATTAACAATGTCACAGCCCCTTTGTCTTTAGAGACTGGAATGACGAGACCTTGTTTTATTCATTCTTGGTACTTTGCATTTGTGGAATTAATTTACACCCAACTGAAGTTCCTGTTAGCTAACTGTTAGCTTTAAACCTGTTGGAAATGCGGAGGGTTTTCTCACAAAGGCAAGAACGCCACCCCCCCCCCCCCCGCCCCCCCCCCCCCCCCCAAAAAAAAAAAAAAAATTACTGTTTGCGAATTGCAGTGTAATTTTGCTGCAAATGTTGTGGTTAAGAGAGGAAAGTGTTATGTCTGCAGGATGAGCTGCAGTTGCTTTATGTCTTAAGTATCTGGTGTCAGAACAGCCTTGCCAGTCTTAATTGTTATTAGTGAAACCTCATTGCTGACCTCAGATAAGTCTATTCCGGAGTGAGTATCGGATATAGCCTGTGTTATCCAATTTTCTACATTTCAGTTTTTGTTCTCAAATCAGTCTCAACAAGCTACACCATGTGATTAATGAAAGACTGAATCTTGAAAGGTGTGACATATGTCTGAATTATTATTGTTATTATTCATATAAAGTGAAAGGGAAAGATTCCATTAGGGAAGTTGGGAAAATGATTACAAATGAACTTTTCATACGACGCACCGGGAATATGTCAGTCAGTCTGAGAAAACAGCTGTGCGGAGTACCAGACTGATTAAGTACGTGAAAAATCTCGCCATGAATCACGTTTCTCGTGTGTGCATGTCGTGTGCAGGCCCGGCGTCCGCCGAACGACTTCTGCGTTTTGTGCGGTGGAGCGGCGAGTGGAAATTATTCCTAACCGCAGACCATAAAACAAGTGACATGACAAGACAATGCTGATCAGCGTTCCTTATGACGGCTGCAAATTTAACCCTCTACGCTTCTCTTAAAACACCGTTTTCCCCAGTGCTGCTCCTGGAGACCCGCAGTTCTGTGCGTTTCCTGTCTCTTCCCGCCCCGACGCGCCTCCTTCCCCGGTGAAGGGCTTGGTAATTAGCCGACGAGTTTGAGGCAGGTGTGCTGGGACAGGTGAACATCTAAAATGCGGCGCGCTCCGAAAAGTTCCGCGGCAAACTCCGAGGCGGGCCAACCGCTGTGACCGCTCTCTCTAACGAACCCATCGACGTGTTCCCCTCAGTCCCATTGCGTGGACTCATCATCTCATCTCTTAGTCCCAACTGGTTTCCTCTGTCTGCCTGTATTTGGAAAGAATACATCAAAGATGGGCAGCACCTCTGGGCTGCTTCTACTCTATCTCATTTAATCACACAGAGAGAGAGAGAGAGAGAGAGAGAGAGAGAGGGCATCGTTTAGTCTAAAATGATGGGAGGAAGCCATTCACTCATTCGTTCTTTCATTTTAATGAGGTGTCAGCGATGGCCCTGAGGTTGCTGAGTCATCCTCTGGCAGGCTGACTGTGTCTGGGTCCAGAGTGGGAGAGAGGAGCGCTGTTTGGACAGGGGGCAGAATCTGACGAAGTTTTTGTTCCTCTTCTCCCTCTCATGGATGACTTTAGTCCAAACCCCAGCGTGACCTCTTACACCCCCCCCCCCCATCCGCCAGCCTCTTTGAAAGGCGTGACTCTCATCTGCGTGTGAAAAAGATATCAGTGGGAGACTTGGGTTAGGGAGGTATGAAGAGGTGGATCGGTGGTGAATTCGCTCCACAGAATTCTCCAGAACTTTTCAGATTGTTTGTATAGGGAGGAGGATCTCCGCAACTCTGTGAAGTACCGCAGTGCTAACTTCCCCAAATCCGCCACTTTCATATACCACCCACCCAGACACACACACACACAGAGGTACCTCTCTCTCTCTCTCTCTCTCTCTCTCTCCTCTTCTTATCTCCTCTCACGTTATCTCTTTCCTCTCCCAGTCTTTGTTTTCCCAGTCAGTTCACTGAACAGTGACTTATATGGTCATGAACAGGTTACTTTGCATTCTGATGCCTGGGTTGATTTTTTTTTTTTAGTCTTTAATCTGAACTCGTTCTAATGATTTTTTTTTTCCTCTCTCTTTCCCTCTCACTCTGTGCGTGCATGTGTGTCTGCACGCGCCTGTGCGTACGTGTTGGTTCGCGCGCGTGTGTGTGTGTGTGTGTGTGTGTGCGCACGAACGCCTGTGTGTTTTTGGTTTGGGCATTCTTCAGGAGGAAAAATAATGGCAGCCCTCAAGGCCAGTGCCATGGCAACAGGGGTGGGATTATGGGAGTGAGGGTGGTGGGCTCAGTATGGCCACAGAAGGCAACGGAGCAGCAAGCAGCACCGAGTGAGAGAGAGAGAGAGAGAGAGAGAGAGAGGGAGCTGAGACGGCTTTCATTACAGTGGGCTGGAACCTTCCTCTCTCTCTCTCTGTCGCTCTCTCTCTCTCTCTCTCTCTCTCGCTCTCTCTCTCTCTCACCCCCCCCCCCTCCTTCTCCCCCCCTGCCCTCCACACTGTGCTACCAAGTGTACGCTCTGATACCTGTGTCCAATTAGCCCTGAGGAAACATGTCTTTCCTCATTTCTCTCTCTTCCCTTTTTCACCTTCTGTCATTCTTTCATTATTTTCATTATGTAGTTTCTCTGTCTTTGTTTATCAGTCTTTTTACATCTCTCTCTCTCTCTCTCTCTCCCCCTCTCTCTTTTCCCCTCTTTCTCTAATCACAGACGACGCATATATGACATTAAGTCGACGAAGCATAATGAGCATGTGGTTAAGAGAGAGAAAAAAAAAAAAGTTGATTAGTACCAGACAAGACTTCTCATCGAATATCAACTGTTTACATTCTCTTCGATGAAAAGCCCCTTCCTTCTGCAGCCAAAGATTCTCTTGGCATTTTTAAAAGACACTTGTGTAACATTACATGGCTTGGCCCCGAGCCCAAAGAGCCATCTCTCCCCTGCTTCTCACAGTCTATAAGCCGAACACCCTCATGTCTCTATGGGTGTCAACAACTCACCCTGTCACTTCCCTCCTCACAACGTATGCACTGTATGATATTGTTTAACCTTAGTTTATCTTGGTCTTCCTCTACTGTTCCATTTTGCTCTGTGTTTCTCAGTGAGGAGTGCTCACTTTCGCTATCGAGGCTTAATTGGTATCCTCTCTCCTGATTTGCTTTAAGCTGAGGTCTTAATGTTTGACAGCTCCGGGGGGGGGGGGGGGGGGGGGGGGGGGGGGGGGAAGCGGAGGAAAAAACAGAACCGCCCGAATTTAGAGTTTAATTTATTCATTAACGTACAGATGTGTTTTGACTTGTAGCTATGATTTTTCAATCACCCAGGTTGTCTGTCTCTCTCTCTCTTTCTCTCTCTCTGTCTCTCTCTCTCTCTCTCTCTCTCTCTCTGTCTCCTCAATTAAACTCTTATCCTTATCATTTCACCTTTGTGAAGACACTCCATTGCTTCAGTCAGTCTCTGACCCCATTAATTATGAGAACGTGTGGGATCGGAGCGTGTAAAGACGGCCACCGTTGTTCTTTAATGCAGATCCTCTTCCCATCACCAGCCTTGTTTTCTCTTGTGTGTTCCCCCTCGCACAGACTGTTTACCGTCGGTGATGACATAGGTTCTCGGCGCTCTGGCCGTGGTTTTTTAAGGCTCTCTGGCATCGCAGTGATGGTATTGGATTTAGCTTTGGCCGACCAGGAACCCACTTCTGTTTGTTTTTGTTTTTGGTTGTCTTGTTTTTGTTTTGACTTCGCTCTGCCCGCCCGGACGGCCCAACGCCGTCTTTTTTTTTTTTTTTTTGGCAAACAGACGGTTTTGTTTTATTTATTTATTTTTTTCGTTCCGTCGGGGCTGATTGTTTTTTCACCTGTTCCGCTACAACGTAGGCTGACACCGCGAGTTGGTGTCCCTCGGTATCCTGGAGCGTGACTAGAGAAACGAGTGTTTTTTTTCCCTAACCTGGGCCTGAAATGATTTGTTGTGAAGATACGTGGAGGCTTGAGTTTGGGACATATGGCAGTAGGCTACGCAAGGGATGGTCAGCAACGCAGTTATTCTTCCCTGCCTTTGTCCACCAAAGCCCGGGGAAATCATAACACCACGTCATGCCCGCCACCGAAACACGAGCGCGTTCGGCGGAGAAAATTAACAGATTAATTATTTAACGCAGGAGCTAGAACGAATCACCTTGCCCCGGGCCACCGCGACATCCCGTTGCCCTTCAATCAGATCTCTTCAGTTTTTCCTTTCTTTTTTTGAGAGAGAGAGAGCTTGTAGTTCTGGCCTTGTGTATTCGATGGAAAGATTATAATGAAGGTACCTGGTGTATTCTTCAAGGACTATGGTAATTGTTTAGTGAATACACACAAAAACCAACAGGATATTTGGACTTTAGAGTGTAAGGTGTGCACTATGTGCTATGTAAGCGAAAGATGCTGATGCTTATGTGTTGTAGTTGTTTATGGGCATATCTGCTTGCCGTATGCCATAGTAAGGTTTTAGTATGGGTAGATTTTGAAGACTGTTTTGTGTTTTGTTGTCCTTCACTTTTTCAAAAAAAAAAAAAATCGACGTCTTTGCTGTCGTTGTGTTATTTGACAAATGGTTTACAAAGACAGTATCATCTGTGGTGTGTCTACTGTTATCATGATATAATGAATGCCTACAGCCAAGAACCACCCATCCACCCACCACACACAGACACACACACACACACACACACACACACACACCACACACACACACACACACACACACTCTCTCTCTCTCTCTCAAAGCACGGCCCCCGCCACGGCGAGACTGAATCAGCTAGTGTCTCTAGATTGATGGAGCGATAAAGCCACTTTTTAAGACGGAGTTTCGAACATGTGTTTTGAATAAAAGCTTCAAGGCGAAGCCCCACGGCCAGTGTTACATTACAAGAAGGAGAAGATTAAAACACACTGAAAAACATGTTTCAACATTTTTCTCTCTGTCTTTTTTCTTTTTCTTTTTTTTTTTCTTTCCCCCATCTCTTTCTCTCCTCCTTCAGCCATGCCTTATCGCCTTCCAGCTGGATCTCCGCTGGACTTAAAACTGCTCGATGTGAAACCATCCCTCTTCTTTAATCAGCGGAGAAATGATACATGTGTTTAAGCGTGCCTACTTTAAAACCTGAAAGCTCTCTGAATGGAGCGACTGCACTGTTTTTCTCCTCCTTGTCTCCCTATTCCTTTTTTTTTTTTTTTTTTTAAATTTAAGCTTCCAAGTGTATCTGTGCCTCCAGGGCTGTGGAGAGCAATGCACAGTGTACAGACGGGAGGAAGCTAATAGGCTTACACAGCTCGCCTTTTTTTTTTTTTTTTCTTTTTTAATGTTTCGCCGCTCTGTCAAAGCAGAGGTTGGGAGGAACACGCTGCTTTTTTTTTTTTTCCTCCCCCTTCTACAAGGGGAGGGGGGGGGGGGGACTTTCAAAATAAAAGTTCCTCATTTTCTGAAAAGATGAAGAAACTGGAGGATGTGTTAACTTTGTTTATGCTGTTATTCCCTTGTTTGCTCAATCACACTCTCAGTCTTTCACACACTTGCTCATCTGTCACTTCATCTAAACCATCTACAATCTAACACCAGCCACAGAGTTCCTCATCTGTTCAAAAATCACTTCTTTACTCTCACGCATGGTGGTTATAGAGTTACAACAACAACAACAACAACAATGATAATGATGATAATAATAATAATGATAATAATAATAACAACAACAACAACAACAATAATTGTGATCATCATAATAATAATTATCATAATCATAATAGTAATAATAATGATAAATAATAAAATCAGCAAAGCATTATCCTCTTATCCATTGCTGATTTTGCTTATTTCTGGATTTTCTGGCAGAAAAAAAAGTGAGAGAGAAGGTGAACAGCTTCATTTCCTCACGGGAAATTTGATTTGCAACAGGTCAAACATAAGACATTGACCAGTACAATACATTTTATTGATGAAATAAACAAATGAGCCACAAATAAGCAACAGTCATATTGTGGAGCTGTCAGTTTGTCACACAAAGTTCAGCGCACAGCTGTTGAGCGGAGACTTAATACTACACCCTTAGCTGTAACACAACAGCGAGAATAGTAAATGTCTTTTGACATTCTTATGATACACCAACATATCGCAATTCAAAAATCAGCTGGTGCCACGGGTCCAGTGTGATCTTCCTGCCCTTCCTTAACAACCTCTGCTGAAGGAGTGTAGACAGATCTCAGACTGATCAGGCCATAATTTTACTGTGTACTCTCACAGTGTTAAACTGTAGCATTGTCTAAAACCAGCTTTGCCAAACCAGCAAATTAAAAAGATTTGTTCGGACACTCTGGATGAATGACACGTAAAGAAAAGACTTAAACTAGTCCTGTTTACTTTTTCTTAAAAAGAGCTGAGTCAAATAAGGGTTTTTCTTTTTTTTTTTTTTTTTTTGCCTTTATGCCAGTAGAGATGACTATCAGTCAGCTGGCCCATGTCTTTATAACCAACTTTTCCCCCCCACACCCTGACCCTTAAGACAAGCGGTGGGAAGACAGGTAGCTCCCCCACCCCCCCCAAAAAAATCAATAATTAGCTATCTATTTTTAAGTACGCTCAACAACCAGTTGGGACTTTGAGTGCCATCCCATAAAACTGGGCCCGTGCTGCCGCTCGGGCTCCCTCAGGAAGCTGACCAAGACGATATCTCGCTCAAATTTAATCACACCTCTTTCTGTTCGCCCGCTCCACAAATCAGCCGTGCACAGGATCTCTGACGAGGAGGGGCGAAAGCCTGTTTTGCGGTGAGCCAACAATGGCAGAACACCCAGTAGACCAGCGTTTTTTTGGTTTTTTTTTCACCTCGGCCTGCTGGGATTTGTTCCCATTACACCAGTTTGCAGCTCGCGTTTAAGGCTTTTGGCCTCTCCGAAATACTTTAGTGTGTTCACGTTGCTCAGTAAATTATATTCAGCAGACTAAGAACAGCATCCTCCCCTTTGCTCTTCAGTCGAAAAAGAAAAAAAAGAAAGATGTAAAGTTACTGAGGTTTTGTTCAAACCATCCCTCCCCTGAAACGTTCAGTAAAATTTAGAAGAAAATCGGAAGAGTGACTGACTCATTTTCTTCCATAACGAAGGGATAACTTGGATTTGTAAAGATATGTTGACGACGCCGCCGCCGGCGACGACAACAACAACAACAACAAAATGCACCAGAGCTGTTGAGCACAAAACCCTGAGAGCTTTGCCATTAAAATGATCTCTGTCAGGGATTTTCAAAACCGTTGACGTCCTGAAACAGCTCCTGTCATGGTTGTCAGTATTGTCAGATCCCTCTGGATTAGTGTCCTTCACACTGTAGTGTTAGGTAACTAAGGCAGTCGATTCAAAACTTGTGGAAAATTCATTAAGTTTGTTAACAAGCGTTTCACAATCCTGCCCTGGCATTAGAAAACAGTTTGTGGACTTTTTCTCAGGGAAGCATTTGCTGTGGTTTAAATACCCTGCTATGCAGCCCTCACCATCCCCTGATATCATAAAATTCTTTGTTTTTTTTTTGTTTTTTTTCTCCCTTCTGTTCTCATCTTTTTCCTCCCTGGTCTCCCTTTTCACCTCTCTCTATACCTCTTTCTTGCCGACTGCATCATCCTGAGACAAATAAATAAAACATTAAAGAAAAGGCTTTTTAATTAGAATCTCAGTTACCCAAGCCCTGTTATTAGGGGGGAAAAAAACCCTGAAACATTTGTGTGGGTATAACAGACTAGACAGAGAAGGTGATGTAAATAGACACCACATTAATTCGCCCATGGAAGTCCGGTGAAGAGTCAAATCCCAGAAGGCACTATGAAAGCTTTGTTCTAAACATGCAAGGCCGTCCTTAACCCTGACTTTGTTAACTCTTAATTCAGTTTTCATCCTCTTAATCTGTTTTTTATCTACTGATCTGCGGAGAACAGTATCATGGTCTGAAAGACCTAACCAGTTCATAATGATTTCTAACATACCAATTATCAGATGGCCATGAAAGGGTTAAAAAAAGCTCTCAGAATACAGATCAATGTTATTGTTTGGCTTAATGATGTGTATTTGTGATAAGAGTTTAACACATGGCTTTAATACCCTAAAGGGCACTGGACAAAGTCACCCAGAGCAAATGTAGTTGCAGCAGGGGAGAAAGCGTACGGTTTCTAAGCCCTGTTGAAGATGACGTCAGATGTTCACTCCTGGTTTGATTTTTTTTTTTTTTTTTTTGATGTGTTTGAAGCGTTGGGGAAGAATCTCAAGGTAGAGAGACAGGACGGAGAGAGAGAGACACTAATCAGTTTTATGTTGTGTGTTCATGCGCTATGTCTGAAGAGAAATATTTGGCACCGCCATTTGTTTATCATTAGCCAAACTCCTCCAGCTTCTTGTTTACCAGATATCTCCTCATCTCCATCTAGCTGGAGAGAAGTGAAAACCCCTTTGGCCTTAGCTACTCTGTCAGAACTTCTTTGCCAGCCTCCCAGTTACGACTAAAATACCAGTCTCTTTTTTTACAGTGAGAACTTGTCTTGCTCTGTTACAGTTAGAACACCAGTCTCTGTGTTACAGCTAAAATACCAGTCTCTCTTTTACAGTGACAACTTGTCTTGCTCTTTTACAGTTAGAACACTAGTCTCTGTGTTACAGCTAAAATACCAGTCTCTCTTTTACAGTGAAAACATATCTTGCTCTGTTACAGTTAGAAGACCAGTCTCTCTGTTACAGCATGGACACCGGCTTCTTTGTTAATGCACTAGCCTTTCTGTTACAGCTAGAACACTGGCTTCTATGTTACAGCTAAAACACCAGTCTCTGTTACACCAAGGACACCAGCCTCTCTGTAAATCTAGACCGTACAGTTGATCCATATTTTGTTTCAATGAAGGGGCATTGGTTAGAATCATTGTTGTGAGTGGGAATTGACATTTTAGGCCAAATTCCCACTTTTCAATCTCGATGCTTGCTACTCCGAGTAGTCTCCTCAGAATATCACTTGGGATGAGCACGTCAGGAAGAATCGTGCCGAGGGAACTGATGCCGTACTTGTCCAGTTCAATCCACCACAAACCAGTGCAGCATGGGCCAGTATGGATACGTTGTGGAGAATAACGTTGAAGTTGATTTTCTCGTCTGAAACATAAAAGATAAGGCTGTTAAAACGCCACACAACGTGACAGGACGCTGGTCTGGACAGAACAGCGCGCTCCTCCTCTTAAGTGAAGGACGCATGGTTGTGTGGTGAGGGAAGCAGCTGCTGAGTGTTGTTACTGGGTCCTGTCAGAAGCTGTGTATACGTCTGCAGCGGCTGTGTAGTGTCACCCCAAAAAAAAAAAAAAGTTGCCCTCTCTCTGCTGTGCGCTTAGCCAAGCCCCGAGCAACGCTCAGACCACTCTGGAGCTGGGATGATGGAGATTGTTAGCATTTGCACACATAACGAAACCTCATTTGAACCCTCTCACTAAACTGGATGGGTTGACGGTGAAATGCACACGGCTGTATAGTCCTAATGTAAACTCTGGAACACCCCCCCCCCCCCCCCCCCCCCCCCCCCCCCCCCCCCCCCCCCCCTTTGCATTTCATTTTGATATTAGACATTGTGCATTATCTAAATGAATGGTCTGTTGTATTGTAAGTTTAAGAATAAGAATTCGTGACTGCTGATTGCACACTTTTTACGAAACGATTTACAGTGTAAATACATTTTCAGAAATGCTAGGTTATGCCACATTTGATAGCTTCCTCTTTAAGTTTGTGTTCCTTTTTCTTATATCTTTTTTTTTTTTTTTTCTTAATGCTACTTTAAGCTTTGACTGTCTGAAACCAGCAGGAACCAGTGGAGTTCTGAGACCATTTTCTGAGTGAGTTCTGAGCTCTGAGGGCATTGTGTGAGCGGGAGGGTTCTGAAAGCATTTTCATTGAATTGATGTGTTACGCCTTCACAAGTCCAAACCAAAAGGAGCCAAGACAAAGTTTTGACAAAAAGAGGCATCATGATTGCGAAATATACTGTCCTCTAGTGTGTTTTGGTGAGGAATCTGGATATTTTTGAGATGCTTTTTCAGGAGCTCAGTGTCGTACATCATAGAACACAGAGCACTATGCTTGAAGCTTTTAGAGGGTCCTTTTTATCTGTTGCCTAGTTAACTTAAACCCTCCAACAGAAGCCTTGTCTAATGTGTTTGTGAAGGGACAGCAAATAGGTCCTTAACGTTACATTTCCCGGAGGTTTGGCAAATCAAGCCACTTTAGTTGATATCGTTCAAACTTATGGCAGATGCAAGAGGCAGAAGTGACTGTATCGATGAGAAGGAAATGGAGGCCAAGGATAGAGGTTTTTCTGCGTAAGCTCACTAGGCGGTTCTACGGACAAGACTGGAGTCTTAGGAAGGGAAAAGGGAACTGTTTGTTTATAAACAGGCTGAATGAGTTTTTTTCTTCTTCTTCCAGCATTGTTTGTTTGAATAACCGTAAACGACATGGCAGAGATCCGGACAGAGCGGCATTAATCCCCTTATCCGTATTTAACGGCAAATAGCTAAAACTGAAGGAGACGATCCATCACATGAGGGTTTTTCTTATGGTGAAATGTAGGAATTGGTTGAAATCGGCGATGGAGTGGAGCAGAGAAACACTCTCAGAAGAAAAAAGAAAGTCCTGTAAAACGTTCTCAGCATGTCTGTGGCGATTAGCTGTGCTTTGCTAATAAAAGCTCATTATCGCAGAGTGCTTTGCAAACGTGCTTTCTTTTTTTTTTTTTCTTTTTTTTTTTTTTTTTGTCTTTCTCAGCTGGGAAAACCAACAGTGCCCTGGCTGGAGACTTAGCTCTATGCCTCTGAGATACTTGGGCCTAATTAACTTTTGTTTCCAAAAAGGTGCGAAAAGTCAAACAGCGCTAAGCTCGCTTGCTTTTTCTTTCTTTTTTTCTTTTCTTCTCTCTCCTCTCTTTCATTCTTTCTTTCTAGCTTTCTTGCTTTTTTTTCCCCTCCAACACCATTCAGGGCAACATAAACAAGCTAACAAACAAAAGGTTCCACCTGCAAACATTCAGAGTTTGTTGTTTTTTCCCCCTTCAAACAGATTACAGGTGTTGTTCTTCCGATTCCCGAGTATTTCAACAAATGTAATCATAGTAATTGATTTCTTTTATCACTTCGGCCCGCGAGTATTCCAGTATTCCAGAAAAAAAGACGTTGGTCTTTTAGTCAGCGTTAGTCTATAGCTGCTGCCGGGAAATCACTCAGTAAAGGAACAACACAGATAGTGAATTCAGACCAAAGCTGCAATGCAAGTTAGATTAAAAATAGTGACTTTCAGCAATATGGATAGGTACGTGCCAGACAGCTTTGATCTGAGTTTCATAGCCCGTTGACTGGCTTTTGGGCATGAGAGCAACATGCTACCAGTTTGGCACTGGAACGATTAGCGGAGCATGATAGCTTACCATCCCCATTAGGCCAACAGTAACCCAGGAGGACAACACGAACTCCCCGCGTCTCATTTTCGGCTCAGTGCTCTGGATTCCTCTCCGCTACATCAGATACAAGCTCTGTATCTCTCTCTCCCCCCCCCTTTTCAGAAAAAAAGAAATCAAAAAAAGAAAAGAAAAAAAAAAAGAAAGAATGAGTAAACGACTCCCATTTCGTTGTTTGAAAAATGTACATTTTGTGCTGTGTTTATTTATTTTTGTGCTGTGTTAGAGAGGAGAAGAAAAAAAAAGGAACGAAAAGAAGAAGAAGAAGAAGAAGAAGAAGAAGAAGGCTGTTGGCAAAGTGATAACATCTGTTTGGAGGAGCTGGGAGCCAGGAGTAGAAATGATTTCCTCTGGTCTGAGCCAGAGAGAGCCTGATGCTGTGCAGCTGTGCAGCTGGGCCCAGACTGTAAAAGTTCGAAGTATTGTCATAACATTGTTCGACTTCTCTAGTATTTCCTGTCTTCTGCTTAGCACTTTATTACTGATCCTGGCCAGCCTCCAGACCAGGAACGGAGAGAGAGAGAGACAGAGAGAGAGAAAGAGAGAGAGGGAGAGACAGACCCCTTTTCTTGGCCATGCATTCGTTCTCTCTCTTTTTCTGTTCTTCTTTTGATAACATGCAAGTTGTTGGTTAAACAGTGTCTGGGGGAATTGAGAGAGGGACCAAATGGCATGCGGCATGTTTATGTGTGTGCGAGGGTAACTTAGTGAGGGAGAGAGGGAATTTAGGGGGAGAGAGACAGAGAGAGAGAGAGAGAGAGAGAGCGAGAGGCAGACAGATAGATCCACAGAGAGCAATCTGGTGAAAGCAGGGGCTGGGGATCAGTCTCTCTCTTCTTCTCTCTCCCTCTCTCCCTCTCTCTCTCTCTCTCTCTCTTTTTCTCCCTCTGCTGTGTGAGGCCCCTGCATGCTGAATGTGGGAACAGAAAAGCAGAGAGCGGGACGTGAGCACCAGCTGATTCAGTCAGGGTTTGTGTTCATTTCCTGTGTAAGATGCCGTCCCCAGACAAGAGGAGAAAAGGCCCTTTCTTTCACTCTGGGCTTCTGCTGAACTTTCTCTCTCTCTCTCTCTCTCTCTCTCTCTCTCTCTCTCTCTCTCTCTCTCCCTCCCCTCCTCTGTCTTCATGAGTCCAGACTAGTCCTAGCCCACAGACCTCCTGGCAGTGAGAAAAGACTGTCTGAAAAGTATGCTTGTGGAGAAGTTGAGCCAGGAGACCCATAACTACACCTCTTCTCACCACTCAGTACACTCTCTCTCTCTCTCTCTCTCTCTCTCGCTCTCTCTCTCTTTCTGTCTCTCTCTCTCATATCCCTCTCCTGACGTACATGTCTAAGGCCCAGAGTAAGAGTATAGGAGATGTGGGTTTGGTTGCTACATATGGGCATATCAACTGTAGAAAACCAAAGTCTTCAAACTGTTTTAGAGTGATAAGCATGAGAACCTTTGAGTTTCACGCACACACATTCACATTGGGCTCTTTTGAGCGATAAGCATGAGAATCTTTGAATTTGATGTTCATACACCAAGTTATACTTAACTCGCATGTTCTGCCCCGCATCTGTCGGGCTGTCAGTCTTTCTAACGTCAGCAAACTGGATTAGTAACACTCTTTAACTCACAGCTATTTCTTATGCGAAGTGTTTAAAAGAGCATCAAATGCTTGTCAGATATCTGCCTTACATTATTCCTTTTTTACAAGGACGTTCAAATGTTTTTTTTTTTCCTGTTTTTTCTTCTGTTTCCTGATCAGTTGACATCATCTTCTAGTGAGATGTCAATAATCCCAAACCTTTATGCCTTTAGTCTTGTACCTTCCAGCACCAATAGCGCCCCCCTCTGGTGTGCAAGGTGACAGGCGTTTCCGTTGGAGTTACTGAGGCTGTTTGTTTCTGTTGGCAGCCAGAGGTTATGGAACGTCAATGTGTTTTTGTTTTTCTTTAACAAACGTCCATTATTGAATCTCGACAAGTTTTTATGGTGTTGTGGGGAAGAAGAAGAAGAAGAAGAAGAAGAAGAAGAAGAAGAAGAAGAAGAAAAAAACGTACTAATGTAATGTAAACAAGAAGTAGTTTGGGTTTTCCCATTCATCCGATGTGCTGATTCATTATGAAAGCCTTGAGGCGTAGGGGGCAGACTCAACCAAGCGTGTGGACTCCACATCCACGGCTCTCTGGTACCTCAGAGACGCTGCTGGAACCTCCACCGTGGACTTCAGACGCGTTGCAGGTGCCTCCAAAACCAGGCCTATGTGTGTCACGGCGTGGGCGTCCGAGCACCGCTTGCGAGTTCCGTTCTCTTTGCTCTAAAACGCTCGGGCGACGTTCGACCTGTGAATTGTTCAAAAACAGCGTTTACCTTTTTTTT
Organism: Chanos chanos; assembly: GCF_902362185.1. Classification (NCBI taxonomy): domain Eukaryota; kingdom Metazoa; phylum Chordata; class Actinopteri; order Gonorynchiformes; family Chanidae; genus Chanos; species Chanos chanos. The sequence goes on along the minus strand of NC_044506.1, from coordinate 18,626,206 downwards.
TTTTTTTTTTTGCGTGCGTAATGGAGCGTTCGTGTTGTGGTGTTTTTTCGTCCTTTTTTTTTTTTTTTTTTTTTTGTTCCCAGCGTTGGGATAACGTTGAAAATGACATTAATATTGGATGGATTTGTACTGTCTGATTCTGGTAAAGCCCCTTTTTTTTGCACAGTGATGCAGTGCTTTCTAAACAGCCCTGTTTCAACTCCTCACTCCCACTGCTCATTCACTGAGAGGTTTTTTTTTTCTCTTTCCCATCCTCCTTTTTTTTCTCTCTCTTCCTCACTTCATCCTTGAGCACTGTCTTTAACCCACTGTGCCCCCCCCCCCCCCCCCCCCCCCCCCCGGAAGAACATATTGCTCGGGATGCAGCAATGGAATCGAAAACTGAAGGTGTTGGAAGCTTGCCAACATCCTATGTCTTTCTATCTCAGTATCTCTTTCTGAATTGTTAGCAATGCCTTTTGTTTTTGTCTTATATATAGAAAAAATTGGATCATTTTGCCTGCACTGTCAAACAAGTGTCAAGTCACTTACCATTAAGTCAGAAAATGTGGTCTTTGCTTTTCCTTCTTTCTCCTTGTTTGACCATCCTCGCAGTCAATTTGGGGTATTTTTGCCCCCCTTCTGCCCTCCTACAGTAGAGAGCAGAGACCCCTATTATTTAGGCTGAGGTCTTGTTTTGTTCTCAAACACTTTTTTAACATCAACCTAATTCTGATTCGAGTTTGTCATCAGTTATTTCGTCCTATACCATGGAAAAGTACGTTAGATTGTAGCTATTTCAGCGTGAATGTTTTTTTTTTTTTTGCCAGCGTCTGAGAGACGTGTGCCTGTAAATGCGGGGATGGAATCCATGCTGAGAGCTCAGGGGGGTTGATGACTTCCTAATGTAGCTCAGTTTGGATTCAGGAGGAGCAGGTCATGTCACGTACCCTCTTAAGCATCACACACACACACACCACAGACACACACACACACACCTACCTATGCACAAATTAATAACACACAGCTGCTCACATAGAAACGATCAAAAGATCAATGAGATTCTAACCATTGATACTGCCTGCAGTGGGTCAGAGAGAGAGAGAGAGAGACAGAGAGAGAGAGAGAGAGACAGAGAGAGAGAGAGAGAGAGAGGGAGAGAGAGAGAGGGAGAGGGAGAGGGAGAGAGGTTTCACAGCAGACCTTTCATATTCATATGCTCAAAATGACAAGCCACTGTTAATCAAAGCATCAGTCAGTCACATTGTTAGAACATGTCTGCACACAGGCTTTCTCCGGTCAGCATTGTGACACCCTGTCATCGACGAGGCAGAGCAGAGAACGCTTTTATCATCGTCGGGGTACCACAGTAATGCGCTTGTCTTTACAGCTCTCTTTATCTGTTCTCACAATACATGCTCCGCAGGGCCGCAAACGGTGCTAGAACAGGGCTTTGCTTGATGATGTCATCAATATACTTTGACAGGAACGGAACTGTCTGTCTGTTTTATCTTATCGGTATTAAGGCCAACGGCTCCCCCCTAACTTTTAAACACCCATTCTGATTCTCGACACACTGCCGCGTCCTAATGAAGTATCGAATACTGCGTGCGAGAGAGCCATTGACCTTTCGCTATTCTCATCGATTGAGTTTGACATTTCGACATGCCCCTCGTTACAAAAGGTTGTGGGAGGGGCCGCGTGATGTCACAGGGCTCTCTGACCGGTCGCTTCACCTGAATGGACAAGTCAAAAAGACAGAAAGGAAAAAAAAAAAAGAAAAGAAAAAGAATCGGCTTCGGAGTAAACCAGATGTGGCGGCAGCTTCTGTGACTGACACCCTTTACCACAGGTTTCTCAGAATGTTCCAGAAATCGGCTAATATCCCTGAAATGGTGTGAGTTTAGTAGAAAGAATAAAGATCTGATGCAGTGACAGGTGTAAATGAAAGAGAGGGGTTGGGGGGGCAGACAGAATAAAATTGTTAGCAGTTTTATCAGTGTGAAGTCAAGTCTGGAGAATGTGATCGATGAGTTGTCCATGAATGAAATCAGAACAGATGTTTAATGCTTACTTTATGGCATTACTCAGCAGCCTTCTGACACACCTTCCCAGTAGTCTTTGCAGATGGACTATGGCTGCCCAGTACGGTTAAAGGGTTATCACGGTGTTCTCTGCCTTCATTTGTGGTTTCTTTTATTGAGTGCCCAACGTGGCGACACCACTTGAAGGGGTGTGTTATTTGTAGTTATGAGCGATTCTTACCGTTTGTGTCAGTAAAAGTCAGACGAGTAAACAACCGTTCGGTCGTCTTCCCACGTACCACAAAGTGATATCCAAAACTGTCATACAGACCGCCCAATGCACACCAAGCTAACGCTTTTGAATAAATTATCACTTCTTTCCATGTCTGTTTTATATCAGGGGCGCCCAGTTGCATCGTTCACATCTGTGACAAAAATTCGTCTCGTCTTTGACACGTTATGAAATAGAAGTGTGAGAATTGGTAACCCATTCCCTCTGTCTCTTCTCATATCGAGAGAATGGTTTTTAAAAAAAAAAAAAAAGAAAAAGAAAAAAAGAAAGATAAAAGATTGTGGTGTCTTGCTGCCTGGGGAGGGTAGAATCGATCAAGCCATGTAATGGAGAGAGGCCTGCTGAGAAGACCCCCTCCTCTTCCCCCAAGACCAAAGTCCTCTATCCAACATTCTCTGAGATGTAACTGCTGTGTCCATTACCGTACAGAGAACATAGTTTATGAGCTCATTGCTTATGAAATAATCATTCATTATGTAGAAATGACAACATAAACAGTTACTAAGCAACCAGACCTCATCAGAATTCTATCCAATCATTTCAAAATTTCCATATAGTTACAGCTGAAGAGATTTCAAGCAATTTCTTATCTTCTCCATCACCTCAGCACCGATTGTGTAATAACTGTAGCAAAGTCGCAATAGCACATTTTGTAATAATATAGTGATACATATGAAATTGGGACTTTGCTATCAGAAAAAAATATCTTCCTTTGCTAACATAAGTGAGTCTTGAGCAGTCTTGTCTATCAGGTTCTCATCCTACTGTATTTCCATTGAGGTGTAGGCGCTGTGTTGCTTTGGGTGTTGTCTGGGGATCGGTGGGCCAGGGTGTGTTATGGAGAACACAGTGCCGGTGAATCTGTGAATGCCTCTCACGTATGCTGGTTTGATCATTGCTCTTGTTCGATGGGATTCGATCCGCTTGGCCACCGGCGCGTGTAGGGTCATGTTCGAGCCCGCATCTGCGTCAGCAGTGGATCCTCTGGAGATTCCTTTTGCCTGGTTCTATCTCTCTATTCATTTCTCTCTCTCTCTCTGTGTTGTGCGAGTATAAGCGCTTTAGAGGGAGAAAGCTTGAAGCATAAAGAGGCACGCTCAGCTCTCCCCACGGAGCAGCCGAGTGAAAGAGAGAGGAAGAGAGAGGGGGAGACAGAGAGAAATAGTAATTCGTCTATTGATCAGAGTGGTGGTTCTCTCATCTTTCCCAGTGGGGTTTTATCTGGAGTGTTACCTAGTGTGGCTAGCTCCTCCAGGCTTTTCCATCTCCGGAGATGTTTCAGAGGGGCTACACTGGACACACTAAACTTGAACCTTGGGTAGAGGGGAAAAAGCTTTTCACTTGAATTTATGTGCTAACCTCGGAAGTGGTCTCTACCTCAGAGACCTGTTTAATAGTCCTTTTTTTTTCTTTTTCTTTTCTTTTTTTTTTTTTTTTTTTTGCTGGAATGCTTATTTCTTAATACTTTTTGGTTATGTTTTAGTGGGGAATTTAATTTCAGTTAGATACATTTCTAGGTTTACAAGTCTTGAGACCTCATTTAATTAATGTGGGGTAAAAAAAAAAAAATAGTGTTTTGTCAGAGAGCAGTTTTTATCTTTTGTTGGGTTTGTGGTTAAGCCCGCATTACTCAGGTCAGAGTGGCTTAAACGAGTCTAGTGACAATGTGATTTGTAAATGAACCTTAATTAATCAAAGCTTTGATGCTTATTGTTAATTTGTCATTTCATTGATGCGTCTTGTAATACACCCATGTCAGTTGAATGAAACCAATTTATCTTCGCAGTAATTCCATCTACACCTCTCTCTGATACGTTTTCTTTCTTGTCTTTCTTCTCGAGCACCCTGAAAAAAGAAGGAGAGGTAGAGAGAGTGAGAGATATGATACAACGGCAGTGGTTAGAGGTTCGAAGGCTTAATGATGGCCAAAGGGGGACCCATGTTTGAAGGTCACTGGTCGTCGTCCGGTGGCAGGCTTTTTTGATCTAACCCTGATCCAAATGCTAATAACACAGCCGCTCAGCAGAACTGCAGCGCTAGCCGGTATTCCTCCCTAACTCTCCACGAAAAAAAAAAAACAAAAAAAAAAAGATTTGCAGGGGCAAGGACCCATGTTTGCTTTGTCTCTTTCACCATGGACCTGCTCTGAATCCAAACGACCCTGTGAGTCAGGCCGACCGAGAATAAAGACGATTTAATATGATACTTATTTAATGAGTTGTTTGTTTTGCCATCTATTGAATGGAAAGGTGCTGAGTCAACAGCTACACGGGTAGTTTTCTTATCCTAAAACGGCCCAGGCCCATCATTCGCGGCTTGAAATTTCTGCCAGCTTGACTGAATCAAAGTACATAAAATGCTTGGTATGGTGAGTGTGGACCGGAGTGCCAATGGAACCTTGTTTACTGCTGTAAATATTGGGTTTAGCTCAACTGAATTCTTAATTACGGCATAAATACGCTACAATTACTTTGCAATCTTGCTCACGTATCTCGCACAAGTGTGTATGCACTCTCTCTCTCAGTTAAATGCGTGTATGTGTGTGTGTGTGTGTGTGTGTGTGTGTGTGTGTGTGTGTGTGTGTATGTGTGAGCTGAGATTTTCACCCAACTCATTAAAAAGAGAGAGTGTGCCACCAGATGCCTGCAGACACCCCCCCCCCCCCCTCCGAGCAGATTTACAGTGGCTGCTTTTAATGAAACGGACACGAAAGCCGTATTTAAAGGGATTGGAAGAATGGTAATTAACATTAGCCTGCTAGCAGGAAGGCTGAGAGGAAAGGGGTCAATAACGAGGTTGTGTTTTGGGGGGGGGGAAGGGGATTGAAAAAGCAGCAGAACGCAGCATTTAGCCATTTAAACAGTCAGAGCTTAAATTGTCCTGGGGGGGGTGTTGGGGGTTGGGGGGGTGGAGAGGTATCTTAGTTATTATAGTTTGGAAGTGTTTAAAAATATTGAAAGCAGGCTAGATGTGAAGTTGACCTGAGGGCAGAATGTATAAAGGTGGGCTAGTGGAAGAGCAATAAAGCACAACAGTCATCCGGATGGAGACTGCCAAAGGCACATTACAATACTCCCTATGGAGGGTCACTACTCAACACACACACATGCACACATACATATATATATATATATATATATATATATATATATATATACACACACACACACACACACATACACATATACGTACACACGTACATACATACATACATACATACATACATACATACATGGATGCCCACACACACACTCTCTCCCACACATGCATACGCACACACGCACACACACACACACGCACATACATGCATTCTTTGAATAGCAACCTAATCCTAAAATCTGAAAAAAAAAATACACTGTCACTATTTCAGTTTAACCAGTGACTATTATGTCTTTCATTAATTAAAGTGAGGACTGTGATTTGAGCCCAGTTTGACAAGCTGTCGCCAATAGAGTAGTGCGGTTTCAGAATAAGACGCGTGTGTGTGTGTGTGTGTGTGCGTGTGTGTGTGTGTAGGCGCATCCTTTTGGGCACATTCTCATCTCTTTTCATATGCCATGTGGAGTAGTTTAGATTGTGAACTGTAGGCGTGGTACATTCCACCAGGTGCTGTCACTGGGCGCTCCTGTGAGGAACAGGAAGTCGTTATTCTTTTAGCTACATGTGAAATCATCTTCGGTGTTTTCTATGTTTGAAGTTTGTTTGTTTGTTTTTTAATGTTCTTGCCATGGGTTTATAAAAGGGTTTGATTTGATGTATGTTTGTGTTTTTGTGGCTGATTGTCGCCAGTGATTTTATAGGATTCTCTGGAGAAAACAAGTAGGCTGTGTGGACAAAGTCAGACACAGCACGATTCCAAGAGTGTTTGTGTGTATGTACACGTATGTGTATGTGAGATTGCGTGTGTGTGCGTGTGCGTATGTGAGCTGCCTGCTCTGATTAGCTCAGTGGTGGAGAAGAACATTCCGGTGTGGGGAAATGAAAAGGGTTCTGCTGGCCAGAGAGGTCAAGACCAAGCACTGACCAGAGACAAACGTGACAGACCTCAGGAACCATCACCACCTCTTCCCCCCCCCATTTCATGACACCCCCCCCCCCCTCCCCCGCTCTCACAGACAGCCAAGGACAAAGTTTTATGTAACAGGACTCTACTCCATCTTTCTGTGTGTGTAAATCTACAACATTAGTGTTGTCAGTCAGTGTAGTAAAGCTTCTACCTCACAGTTGACTGTTTATAGTGATTACAGTAAAGTCCTCCTTCCCTTAGTTACTGTTGCTATGGCTGTCAATCTTTTAGCAAATACATCACGCGTAACTGCCTGCCTATTGGTGAGTCACTTTAAAAATGAAAAGCATCCATTGGTTCTCTTATCAGTGTCTGTGCCACACATGTAGCCTGGAGGTTATTCTGACCACTGTCCCCTGTCAGCACCTTGTTTCTCTGGCTGAGGCATGCAAGATGCTAGTCTCTGTCATAGCATCTAAGGGATGGATAAGGTTCTTTTGGCCCTAGGTTGAAAAAAGAAAAAAAAAAACTTTACAGTTAAATAGTTAAAAGTTACAATACACAGTCAACAAACCAGTCAAAAATACTGATTGTTCTGCAACTTCACCTAGCACCTTTTTAACCTAGCATGTTATAATAGCAATTCTATAGTTGGTTTTGATTTTTTTTTCTTTTTTACGAAGTACTCTCTAAACATCGTATGGACAGTAAGAGTTACTGACCATGAGTAAATGCGAAAATGTTCATGACATCTGTTTATGCTGTTTGTGTCAAACTGAGATAGTGTTCCCACGAAACACGTATGATTCATTTCAGATACCAGACATGTAGGTTGGTGTGCCTGGTTGAACAGCAATCTAGTGAAATAGGGAGCAAGTGTTGACAGTGACTAAACAAGAGAATGTAGTAGCTGTTTTTTTTTCTTCCCCCTTTAAACCCAGAGACATTGTTATTTTCAGAGTTCACATTCAGAATGACCTCTCTCCATCTCTCTGTCTCTCAGCCAATGCCTTGTCAGGTGGCTGCCCCCGCTGGCAGAGTGGGGAATTGCACCGGTGCTAGCTGCTCTCAGATAATAGGGCTTATTTTCACAAGCCCTCTACTTATGTTTTACCTCTCGGTAATTCATACTCCCAGGGCTGACGACAGATTTGTATTAAGCAACACTACTTTTTAATCTGTGCTTCATTTTGACAATGTAGAAACACCCACATCAGCACTCAAGGCTATAAACTACGTACTCGCCGTAACAGCCAATAAAGTCTCTGTTTTTATAGATGTTGCTGGGACTGCTGACGTTGTGTAGGCTTGTCAGGTGAAGAACGGCAGACATCTGACATAGCACAGATTTTCATAAGCTATACGATCCTTCCTTTAAATTTACTAGTCCTTGTCTATTTTTGTAAAAAAAAAAAGAATGACTTTTTTTTTTTTAATCCAGAATTGGTCTTATTTCAATTTGTGTGTTAGCTGTTTACTCTCTGGATTATTTGTTTGTTCACTGGATTATTACGAAACATACAGATAATATACCCTGCGTTTGTCAGAGACGGGTTTCCAACAGCTGAACTGAATGGATGTCACAGAGGTCCGACAAGGCCTGTAGCCAAAATCCCATTAAGGAGTGCCACAGATACTTTTCATTTGAAATGTCCCAGTGTCTTGCTGTAATTGGTAGAGCACCTGTCCCAGGGCACTCGTGGAGAACCCGCTGGTCTCCTCTTTATTCTAGTTAATCAGGTCCGTTTGGTTAGTGCAGCCAAGGAACTGCCGAGCAGATTGACAGAGGCGTGCTTCTCCATGTCAGCTACGTGCTTTTCATTTTGAAACTGTTCAGACAGGATTTAGTGTAATAACATTTTTTTTTGTGATTTTTATTACCCCATTCCCAAAAAAACCCGCCCATAATTATCCTAATGAAGCACAATGAAATTTGCTCGACGAACGCCAAGAAAAGGGCCCTTCCCCCGCCGCCAACGCCCTCTAATTTACAGGGCCTCACTTGTCCAAGTTTGCCAGTCACTTAAGACTGAAGAACACAGCTCCACACCAGTTTTCTCTTACTTTCTCTCTCTTTCTCTCTGTCTGTCTGTCTCACACTCACTCAGTCACTCAGATTTTCTGTCAGTTTGGTTGCTAAGCTGACGGCTGGCCCCAGCTAACGTAACTCGAAGTAGGGCCCCAACAGAGCTCTCTGTGAAACCGTAGTGAAAGTGGTGAATTCATCCAGTGATCGAGCCATTTTTGCACATTGATCAGTGCGCTAAAAGTGCTGATGACGGCTCTCTAATCCTGCTCAATGAACGTGCTCCACCATTTAAACTAATGAGGCTGCAGTCACCACGTTTTCCCGCGGTCTGGTCGAGCGGGGGACTGGGGCGCGTTGACACGGCTTGGTGCGCGGCCGGCCCCTGTTTGTTTACTTATTAATGCGATTTATGTCATATGGTGTAACTGCACCGCCGGGGCCTTGGCATTACTCCCCTGCATTACTTTTTTAACGCGCTGGCCTTCCCTCTCTCTCTCTCTCCCTCTCCGTGGACGAGTGACAGGACAGGCTGTTTGATGTGAGCGTGGCGGACAGTGAGCAGTCGTCTCGGCGACGGGCGCTCGACACGGATGCTCCGCGGCCAGTTCATTAGAGATCGACCTCATGGGTTTCTCTGGCTCTTCCCCTTTCTCCCAGTGACAGAGCAAAGAGATGAGTGATTCATACAGGGATCAAGCCTCCATCTGTCTCAGCTTTCTCTCTCTCTCTCTCTCTCTCTCTCTTTCTCTTTCTTTCTCTGTCTTTCTCTCCAGACACCAGCATGTCAGTCAAACAGACAGAGTTGTCTCACAGCTCAGGAGAGCAGTCTCGCCACCAGTTGAATAAATGTGACAACTTATTTATTTGTTTAGTTATTTGTCTTGTTTGTTAGTTTGTTTCTGTGTTTGCCAGTCATTGCAGTGTCTTCACAAATTAGTAGGGACCCAGGTGTTGTTCCTTGTCCGCGCGGGTTTGCGTTCGATTTCATTTCTGCTGTCTTCACCTGCTGAATTACCAGAGACCCCTGTCTGTCTCGTTTTGTCTGACATTTGTTTTCATTACTGTGGCGTTTGTTTGTTTAATCCTCCCAACGCTTCTGCTAATGGGATCACAACTCACAAACTGTAATAGAAATGAAAAAAAGGAAAAAATGAAGAATGCTAGCTTTGCTCTGCTCCTCTCTAACACGCAATACAAGTTAAATCCATACCTTTTATTAGGGTGGCCAATTCTAGTTTTACTTATGTTGTTTTGTTGTTTATTGGTCATTAGCAATGAAAAAAAACAAAAACAAACTTTTATCACAGTTTACCCACAATAAGGTTTAACCTGCCTGGTGATGTGCTCACTGTATTTCACCTGAATGGTTCTAGTTTATTAGAAAGCCCCCCCCCCCCTCCTTTTACCGACTGTCAGAATGCCTATTATAGTCTAATGGCTGGAAATATGGAAAAATGAATGGAGGATTTTCTGCGCGCATATGACTGTATTGATTTTCCTCTCTCCCTTTTCCTTTATGGGAGGCAGCATGACCCTCCTGCCTCTGCCGTTGATCAAATTATCGATTTCTCTCCCCGCTGGTCTAAATAAGTCCTCCACTTTATGCAAAATTCACAGAGCCAACTCCCAATGTAAACATCTTAAAAGTCATGTGTGTGTGTGTGTGTTGTCTGCGTGCGTATGTGTGTCTGTGTTGTGTGTTTATGCCTGTGTGTGTGGGTGTGTGTGTGCAGGCGCGCACGTGTGCATGCATGTGCGTGTGTATTTGTGTACATTAGAAGTAAAGTCTGTGTGTAAACGTGGGGTTCATATGAAAGCTGGCTGTCATCAGTGACTGGGTCGTTAAGGAATCTACGTTATCTCTTGAGATCTGAGTTGGTCAGCGTAAGGCGTCTGTGTTACCTCCGTAAATAGACGGTCAGAACCGGATCCGGTATGGATCTGTTTGATCTCTTGAAACGCGTGACCGGAACAGCACCTGGTAAGGTGTCCTCAACGGCTCTGCTGTTTTGAAGAGCTTTTCCCTTTGTTTTCAATGTTTATCACAGAGAATATCTCAGTTCAACCAAATAGTCTCAAAACCCTTTGAACTGAGGCCGTGGACACTTGTAATATATATATATATATATATATATATATAATTTTTTTTTTTCCTCTGTTGAGCATCCTCTCCTGCTGTGGGTATCTGCTCTTGGCATCGGGCTAGTCCTCTTTTATCTTTGCATGCTGCTCAGGTTGGTTTTGTTCAGAACTGACGGCGTACCCACCTGAGCGCGCACCTGTTTGAGTTTGTTATCAGGTTCTGCTGGTCTTGACCTGCCTCTCTGATCTCAACTGCTCTGACCATGTTATCAGTCTGTTTTTATCCGCCAGTGTCTGAGGCATACCAGTGACCTCTGACCCCAGCGCTGTCATGGCCAAGTCTGACTCCTATCCAGCCCAACAACTCCAGACAAAAGTTTCTTAGTGATAACTGACCTATCCCCCCCCTCTCTAACTGTCTCTCCCTGTCCCTACATCTCTCTCTCTCTCTCTCTCTCTCTCTCTCTCTTTCTGTTTCAAGTGACAAGAAGTTGTTAAAAGGAAGATAAAGTTAAGGAAAGAGGAGACTTCTGCTGTACAGTTATTTTTAATCACTTCAGCAACAAAAAAAAAATGTTATTGAGCTTGAGCAATTTATCAATGATTGACATTCACCTATGATTAGATATTGCTCTGACAATCAAAACTTCATGGTTTGCATCGCAATTACAATGCTGTCAAAAGCGGCGCAGAAACTCGTCGATAGCAAAAGACTACCGCTGAAACACGTGCCAAGGATTTTTTGGGGAGGTTTTTTTGCTCCCGGAGCTCCTGCGTTTCATAAGGAATGTGGAGAGACAGAAGCCCCCGCGTAGCAGGGATAATTCAGTAGTGTGATGAGATATTTACAGTCAGGAGCAGAGAGAGAGAGAGAGAAAGAAAGAGAAAGAGAGAGACGGAAAGCTTCTGAGTTTGTGCGTGTATGGTTCTTCTCACAATTAGGTGCTGAGTGGAGCACAGTACACAGACACACATGGGAGGAGAAAAGTGTGTATGCTTGGGTTTGCGCGCTCCCTCGGGGGAGAGGTGAATCGAGGTTTCGCTGTCCTCCTTTCCACACTGTGTTACGGCACAGGCTATTAAAGGGGGGAAGAAAAAGAAGAAGAAGAAGAAAAAAAGGGAAAAGTGTGCCAGAGCTTACCTCGCGGCCGTTCCCAGGGTCTGGCTCCGCCCCTCGTCCTTTCACTGGAAAACGTTTTTCGTTCTGTGGACAGACGTCACTTCCTTTCTTATTTTTGCTGTAAGGTTAGAGACCGGGAGTTATTTTGTTCATTTCATTTCCGTACTTGTTCTTTGATTCCTTGTGAAATTTGCGAAATTAAAATGTGATATGTTCTAAGCAGGGTAAGAAGAGAACTGCATTTTTTTTTTTTTTTTTTAGAATTTCTAGAGCATCCTTTTGTTGTTGTTGTTTGTCTTTTTGCACTTGAGGAAGTCACAGTTATTTCCCTTCTCTTTCTTTCTTATGACACCTCAACATGGTTGTCACCCCAGGCACCAGGTACTCCTCTGATTTACCACTGTCACAGTCATGTTTAACCGCTGACTCCTCAGTCAATGCAGGAGATCAGATCATGTGACACAGTAAGTCACTGTGAATGAGGGAAAGGTAAGCAGGCCAGACTAGGGAGGTGAGCTCTCGCCTCTTTGTGATGCTTAGCCATTCAAAAGCTCCATACCGTGGTCTGATGTCATGCCCATTTCTCTTTGTGTGGGTGTGGGTGTGTTTGTTTGCGTGTGTGTGTGTGTGTCTTCTCGGTGTCTCTGACCTCAGCTCAAGGCATTCATATAAACTATAAATACATGGTAGGATGTGGTTTATGTGTGTGTGTGTGTGTGTGTGTGTGTGTGAGATGATGTATTAGCCTTAAGCGTTCTCACAGCACCGTCATACATAACCAGGGGTTATATGTGTATTGGCAGTAATATACCACAGTGGGAGGTGGTGCTTTTGAGAGGAAGTCATCACAGAGGAAGGGCTTCCTTTTACCGTCATGCTTTCTGGATTTGTCTCCTGGACAGGAGCATAAATAAAAACATACCTGAAACCTCCGAGCGACTTAACTGAAGGGAAATGTCACGCACTGAGCTGCAAAAGGAAAACAAAAAAAAAAAACTTTTCTCTTTTTTTCTTTTCTTTGGGTGAGTGTGGGCCAGGCCATTGTTCAGCATCCTGGAACAGATCATTCTGGAATACATAAACAAATTGTTTTGTTTTTTTTGTTGTTTTTGTTTTTTCGGGGTGACGGGGGGGGGGGGGGGTGGTTATGTAGGAAATGAGCAATCGAGAAAGAGATCTTTACTTTGAAGTTGAGCACGCATTGGCCCCTGGACTTAACACACACTGTTTGGTGAACTAGAAGTCTTTTTAACCCTGTATCACTGTTGTTCATGTGTGTTTACTGGGTCACACTGATGCCTGCTTTTATTAATGTGAAACAGACTTGCCTTGGACTGGACTCAAAACCACCAACCAAGACATTTGCCTCAGAAAGCGAGCAAAAGGTTCAAATCAATAACCTAGTCATCACAGTTCCTTTGAAGGTGTAGGAAAAGAGATTTACCCATTGCACTGCCCTATACAGACCACCTCCAGTACGCCGACACCCTGAAATGTTCATCCCAATCTAGGTCAATCCAGCCATGCAGTCCGTTTGACCTATGCTGGATTTGAACCGCTGACCTAAGAGTTAGGGAGAAAGACATGCTCTAGCAACCAAGCTAATGGTTCACTCAGTTTATCCGTAATAGCACTCTCGCTTGCATCATGTCTGCTGTGTACATGATGCAGCCTTCCGAGTTTATAAGGAACATTCACACTTTTCTTTTTCATCCATGCTGAATTCGCCAGTATAACCTTTCATCTTCTCATTCGCTGTCGGTGAAATGCACCAGTTAGATATGCTTAAGATGGTCCTTTGAAATACGTGTAAAAAAAAAAAGAGGGAAAAAAGGGAAGTTTGTGCGTAATTTGGTCCCAGTGAGAGGAAGATGAGGGGACTGGGTTAAATGGGAAGAAGAGTAAGTGCCATCAGTAGAAGTGTCATTTCCTTTACAGTTTTTTTTTTTTGTTTTTTTTGTTTTTGGGCAAGGTCAAGTGAAGAGTGTAAAATTTGGAGAACCTTTCGCAAACATCGCTAGGACTCACCTCTGTGTTTTATAACGTTTCTCTGGGCTTGTCTGAAGAACTTCAGCGCTTCTGTGACAAGCTGTGCCTCTTTATTGCTTTTTCAAAACTCACCCACCCTCCGCACTGCAAATTCAGGACACCGCACAAACACATTAAAAAAAAAAAAAAATTAGACAGATCTATAAAATCTGGCCCGTTAGCAAGTCGGAGAGCATCTCGTTTTTTGGCCTGTAAAGTTGATTGAGCGCTCTTATCCCTCGGTAATTGGGCTTCAGGATGCTTCGAAATGACGCTTCCTGAAGTTCTCGATTTAATAAGAGGAGTTGGAGTCCGTTTTACAACACGTCAGCGTCTCATTGGACAGACCGGAGAGAGAATAGAATCCCGAACGCGCTTGGATTCGTTACGAGGTGGTGTGACCTCCAAAGCTCCTCTTAATTCTAGAAGGAATAAATCTTGGAGGAGCGAATGAGACTTAATTTATTAAACTCCAAACTGAATTATACAATTAGAGCTGCAATTTAGCCAGAGACATTGGATTTGCTAAAGCCAAAGTAACCTCCGCACGGGATAGGACTTGATGGTTGGATATGTTCTGGAATTGTAACCAGATGTTTGCCCAGGGCACTGGTGATGGTAAAGCCGAGGCCCTAGAAAAAATGTTGATGCAGGATTTCGTAGATTGAAATTGTCAGTAGGGGTTCACCTAATTTCCCCTACGGCTGATTAAATAATTGTTTATTTAACGTAAGAGGGCCTGCAGATTGCTTAAGTGAATTAAATGTAATTTCATTTCAGTGGCTTTGTGTTGAAATGCAAGCTTTATACCAGAAGATCTCTTTTTCTTTTTGCTTTCCTATTTCTTCTTCTTCTTCTTCTTCTTCTTCTTCTTCCTTTTTTTTTTTTTTTAAATCCACAGATAATGAGACATCTTTTAAGGCTTATCAACATTCATTTGCACAAATGGCATTTTTGATTACTGTCTGCCTCAGTGTAGTTAAAAAAAAAAAACAAAAAAAAACCTTCACTTTCTCCTTTCTCAATGTTTATGCAAATACATAATTGTACAGATGGTGGAATGACCGTGGTTTACATCACAAACCCAGGAATTACACTACGCTTTTGTTCTCAAATACCACGCTTACTGCAGTCAAAAATACCTCTTCTTCTCTTTGGCTTACATGTTCGTTTTATGTCGACCAATAATTCATTAATAAGCCAGGCCTCCCTCCCCCCCCCCCCCCCCCCCCCCCCCCCCACTTCCCGCTCCTTCTCTTTGGAGTCACATGATTGATTTTTGAGCAGGGTATGGGAGTCTGTAAGACAGCTGTATCCTGCAGCTCTCACCTGGGAACCGCCGCTCTAATGGAAGACTTTGAATGTGGAACGTGGGAAAATGCTCGTTAAATAAATAGACGTAATTAGGGCCGGACTCCTAATTACTTCAGATTCCCACTCACTCTGAGGACCCGGAGAGTCTGAGTCCCTACGGGCACCTGGTGCAAAGGCATTACTAATCAATCACAGACAAACGCCAGGCTTTCACGTGGGTCCCCACGCCTACAGGAAAACGCACCAAAGCAATCACGACACACACAGAGTAAAAAAAAAAAACAAAACAAAACAAAAAAAAGGACAAAGGTTTTGAGATCTACCTACCTAGCTGTGCTCTGCTTCCTTCCCCACAGATGCACAATAATGTTCCTCAATCTCACTTGAAATGACTAGGCAAGCTTTCAGACACAGCTCTGAAGAGCTGAAGAAAAGTGTGTAGGAATGAGTAGATTCACCTTTTTCTTTTTCTTTTCTTGTCCTAAGTACAAAAGTGGAGGACTGTTACGTCACAAAACAGGCAATGGAACAACTGCTCTTGGAACAGATTGAAGACGCAGGTTGAATGCAAACACTGGATGCTTCCTTTCCCCGTTTGTTGAGAAAAGGCATGAGACGCCCCCCCCCCCCCGTTCCCTGTTGTTACGCTCTCGGGTCTGTGTCGGCACGATGGGGAACGGCCCTCCTCTTACAGATGGCCCAAATCTAAGGCAGTCAGGCGCGTCCTTAGCCCCGGCTCACGCGTAGCATAGAGCCACGTGTAAGATAGCACTTGGCATTTAGAGACGCCTGTGGCGGATCCCAGATAGTGGGAACATCGGGAGGCAAAGATACAGTGATGAACTAAAGCAGTTCAAACAGAGCCCAGTTCTTGCCAAAGCCCTTTTGTCTTTCTATCTCTCTCTTTTTCTCTCTCTCTCTCTCTCTCTCTTTTTCTCTTTCTCTGTCTCTCTCTTTCTCTCTCTCTCCCCCCTCCTGGCGAACAGAAGAAAAACAATACATCACGTCACAGCTCGGGTGTACGTGGCAGGCGAGAAAAATCGCCCTGCACTTAGGGAAAACAAAGACAATCAGAGCTTTCTCCCCTCTCCTCTCCTCTTCTCTCCTCTCCTCTCTCCCTCCACCACCCTCTTTCCTTTCCTCCTCTAGAGAGCAGCTGCAGCTAGCCGGCTTGCTCTGTGTGTGTGTGTGTGTGTGTGTGTTTCCTTCTCCCTAAGATGTAACAGAGGGAGAGGGGGGGGGAGGAAACCTGGCAAGGCAAGGTACACATTCGTTTTTACAGATGGCAGAGCAAACCAGTTGATAATTGAAAAGGAAGTCTGAGGCATTGAGGTCTTCAACAGGGGGTACTGGGTGGGAGACTATTTCTGGGCTTTCCTGAGTAATTGACACTTGAACTCAGCGGAGCTGCCCAGACACCTCCGCCCCCCCCCCCCCCCCCCCCCACCACCACCAGGCTCCAAATCCAAATGAAACTCTACGCTCTGCTTGCCAAATGGGCCTTCATTAACTTGGATTTGTGAAACTGTTCTTATGTTCTCTTCATACATTCGGTAGATTTTTTTTTTCCCCCTCTCCTGTGATCTCACACAGTATAGATGTCTCCCCCTACCTCCCTAAACACACACACACACACACACACACACACAGGCTGTGTGGTAAAGCTGGCCCTCCACAGACTCCTCAGACACTGTCTCTGTGCAAACGATCCTATCACACTCTGTCTGCTAATTGTTCCAGTCTGTTGACTTCTATGTATTAATTGCGCTTGGGCCGTGCTCTTGTTATGATGTGGGACTTTTATGATCATGCGCACACAACTGCTATGAGAGACAGAGAGAGTGAGAGACCCAAACATGCACCTGGTCTTTATCAGTGCCTAATACCATTGGGTGAGAAATCGTGTTGTGCTATTTGTCAGAGACTAATGTCAAAGAGGCTACACGGTTTGTGTATTTACAATTGGAAACAATCCAACATTCACGCTACTTTTTTCTGTCTTTTTTTTTTTTTTTTTCTTTTTTTCCAAGATTTGTTTTTGTGTTCGTGTGTCCGTTTCCAAGGCTGGTGTGACTCTTTCCTGGCCACTCTAGGATCTTTCTTTCTTTCTTTCTTTCCTTTTTTTTGTTTTTTTTTTTTGGCCAGAAGAAGTGAGATGCACAACACATTGGACTGTGTCGTCAGTGTAGCCGTGGAGAGTTTGTAGACACCAGCACTCACACCAGCTGTGTGAACACAGTGCTCAGGGGGGCCACGCCTGAGAGACACACGTGTGAGTGATTTGGCCATGCTGGGGGAGAGAGAGAGAGAGAGAGAGAGAGAGAAAGAAAGAAAGAAAGAAAGAGAGAAATAGACTGCCTCAGTGACAGACAGGTTGTTTGTCTTGTAACACAAGAACAGGATGAGAAAGAATAAATCAATCACACCATACCTGTCAGCGCAGCCATGTGCCTACCACTGTCCCAGAAAAAAACTTGGGAGCTTGGAAAGTGTACATAACCCAAAAACATTGATTCTGGCATGAATTTGCTGAAATTTCATTTCAGCACCATCTGCAACCAAAGAGACACAGTTTGTCAACATCTTAATGCTTGCGAGGGCAACGTGCGAAAACAACAAAAAAAAAGTAAACATTGTGAAAACAAAACTGATCAAAGTAGTAACATTACTGGATGTGTTTAAGAGAAACAATGAATTTCTACACCCCAAACCGCTGTTTTCACTGTGAAACGTGAGGGATCAATGAAATTGCATTCATTTCTATGACAGAGAAAAAAAAAACCAAAAATCGCCCGTCTTGTCTGTCAGACTGCGAGGATGTGGAGGAGTCTTGTTGTAGATAGAGCTCTAGGGTTTTCCATCACCAGCGACTGGAGCTCAGGGCCAGGGAGCAACAAGAATCTCAGTTGTAAAGTACAATTACCAAAGAGACTTTGCTGCTTCTTGATGGCTTGTGAAAAAAAAAGAAAGAAAAAGAGAGAGGGGAAAAAAAAAACCATTTCTCCATCTCATTAAATTATTGCCGTCATTTCCAGGCGTTACGGCTACCGTCTCTCATTTCTTTTGAGTTCTTTTTTTTTATTTGCCCCCCCCCCCCCCCCCCCCACTCCCCCCTCGTGTATCCATGATTAATGGCTGATGTCGAACGTTAGAGTGAAGCAGGCATTACGATGGCGAGATCATAATTAGTTTAGCCGACGCCCGCGCCTCCAATAGCATAGCATCTGGATGGAAAAATGACCCTATAGGGAACTGGCCCGCTCCCCAGAACTTTCTCTCTATCTTTCTCCGACCCCCCCCCCCCCCCCCCCCCTTTTTTTTTCTTTCTTTCCTCCTACTGATACGTTGTGAAACACCCGATGAATCAAGTGTCCCTGTCTTTGCCAAGACAGCTCTCTGGGCCTCCCAGCCAAAATTATGTCTGCAGAAAGCTTTTCCATTCGACATGTATCAGAGAACAATTAGAAGCATTGTATTCTCCTGGCAGTAGGAACATGCTCTCCGCACAAGACGTCGTCTGACGTTAAATTAATGGCGAATTTTCCGTAAGGCCGAAGAGAGAGAGAGTTTTATAGGGTTATAATCTAGATAATTTCAGGGATTTTTTTTTTTTTTTTTTTTTTTTTTTTTTATGGTCGTCTTCACTCCCCAGGCCGTGGCTCACAGTAGATTCGCTTGTAAGGCTGTCAGAGATAAGACTGATCCTTAGCAAATGACTCAAGCAGCCATTTTACATTCCCCCTTTTGCCTAGCTCTGTGGTTTCGGTATCCCACGGTGAGTTTTTGGTCAGTGAAGAAAAGTGAAAGAAAGGTTCTACAAAGGTTTAGCAGGGAAAGGTTTGGAGGAAAAATGAGGAAAAAAGAGAGAGGAGTTGATTGGGTTTATGATGGGGTCACATGCAGGGAAGGGGGCGGAGTGGGTCTGGGTCACATGGTCTGTGGAGGCGTGGCTCAGTCTGATTTGTGTCATGTCAGGCTGTGTGTCGGGCTCGGCTGTGTCTTTATAAGGGCCTGAAATTGGATGAAGGTTAATTAGTATAGGAATCACCTGGGTACTATTCATCAGCACTCTCTTTCTGATTGGAGAGAGTGCATCTCTTGCTGCTGGGGCTACTGGAGCTTAGAGCATGTCAATAATTTTATATACCCTCTCTCTCTCTCTCTCTCTCTCTCTCGCTCTCTCTCTCTCTCTCTCGCTCTCTCCCTCTCTCTCTCTCTCGTGCCTTCACTCTTGCATAAGACTAAATCTCTCGTTTTTGACCTTTTTCTCCCCTTTTCCCCCCTCTCTCTCTCTGTTTCTCTCTCTCTCTCTCCCTCTCTCTCTCTCACTTGCTTGCCCACTCACTTACGCCTCCCTCTCTATTAGTTTTTGACGGCAGCCCACTCACCTTGGCACTCTCTCTCTGTCTGTTTTTTCTTCGATTCAGAGACGACGGGGCTCGGGAGTCTTCTGTGCCAACTGTCTGACCACCAAGACCTCTCTGTGGAGGAAGAACGCCAACGGGGGCTACGTGTGCAACGCCTGTGGCCTCTATCAGAAGCTCCATTCGGTAAGGGGCTAGGCAGGAATGCTAAGCCAAACACCTTTCAGTGGGATGCTGGTGGTGATTGTGTGTTTGTGTGTGTGTGTGTGTAAGAGAGAGAAAAAGAGAGCTTTTGTGTGTGTGTGTGTGAGAGAGAGAGAGAGAGAAAGAGAGCGAGAAAGAGAAAGAAAGTGTGTGTGTGTGTGTGTGTGTGTGTGTGAGACAAAGAGAGGAGAGAGAGAGGGAGAGACAAAGAGCAGGAAAGAGAGTGTGTGTGTGTGTGTGTGTGTGTGTGTGTGTGTGTGTGTGTGTGTGTGTGTGTGTCTGTATGTGTGTGTGCGCGCGCACAGCCGTGCTGACAGCACAGCAGTTTCAGCTCTGACCACTTTGTTTCCTCCCTATTACCCGTGTCAGAGTTTGAGAGTTTCAGGGGAGCCGCGGCTCCTCCTGGGACTTAAAGTCCATTTCAGCCCTTTTGGCCTGCCATCCTCAACCCAGGCCCCATGGGTAGGCTCTGGACCTAACTCTGCCCCAACCAGGAGCTAAAGCTTCCCCGGGCTTCAACACTTGATTTACTCAGTACCTCACACATCGGGCTGTTGGCAAGCACTCTTTCTCACATAGACTCACATGTGTATTTTTCACAGACAAACACACATACACACACACACACACACACACTCTCTGTGATATGTTGCCCTCTCATGTTGGTATTTCGGGGTCAACAAAAGACTTGGACCAGTTTTTCGTTCTGAAGATGTTAGAAGTGGGTAGTGTTTTTGAATGTGCGTAGAATTAGTTTCAAATGGTTCCTTAACTGATTGAAAACATCCAAAAAAAAAAAATCCTCTGTCTGCTCTGTCTTGCGTAAAACAGTCAGATTTGAAGATGCGGCTGGACGTCTTTCTTTTTGTTTAACTGGTCGGGGTTATTTTTTTTTCCCCCTCTCTGTGAACTAAGGGAAGCGCACGCTCCTAAAACAAATAAATACAACTTGTGTCCTGTGAGACACACAGAGATCAGCTGTAGACTCAGTCATGAAGTATGTTTTACAGTTGGAATCGGTCTATGGCTTATTAGCCCTCTGAATTTCATTTGGATTCCAAATGAGCAAATGTATTTATTTTTCTCTCCCTTTCTCACTCGCTCATACGCTTAAGCTATGGCCTGAAGCCCTGAAGTGTGTTTCAGCTTTTCCTTTCAGATTGAGTCTGGATAAACATACAGAGTAAACAACATTTGACAACATATGAGGAATTAGCCCGAAAACAAACAGAGTTAAAAAAAAAAAAAGCAAAACAAAATGAAATTCCAAAGCCTGCGTTCTGCACATTCCCTGTAGATAGACTTTAGTCTTTTTTTGTATATTTAATCTTTTTTAAAACTCGTTGAGTCTGCGTGATTGAGATACGGTAGGGCCAACTCTCTCTCTCTCTCTCTCTCTCTCTCGCTCTCTCTCTCTCGCTCTCTCTCTCTTTCTGTCTCTCTGTTTCTTACACAGTGGCCCCACAGAGCTGTAGAAGTCCTTTGCTCTCTGTCTAGGTGCTGGTGGGGTGTGGTGGAAGGGTGGGGGGGGGGCCCTCCCTAGAGAAGGCCAGGCCTCCCTGAATCAGTGTGGTCAGTCAGAGAGGCGGCCAAGGAACCACGTTGGTGGTGTTGGTGGGGGGGGTACAGATCCCAACCCCCCCACCCCCACCATCACCACCACCCTCCCCTCTTTTTCACCAACCCTGCCCCCTGGTGGTGTAAAGAGGCACCAGTCTCACCACCCCATCCCACCACATTCCCTCCCATCTGGAAAGGTTCACATCAGACAGTTGGTTTCATCTGGTCACTGTAGGACCAGTCATCAGGTTTTACCAGTATGACTCTAGAGAATAGAGAAGCCATAGTCAGTACCAACCCTGCCAATACAAAACAAATATTTGAAGTCAAAACAGGATCATTTTATGTGTTATGTGTTGTTGTTGCTATTGTTGCTGTTGTTGTTGTTTTTCCAGGCCAGGCTTCTATTCTTTAATGTCTCGGTTTGCAGGTCAGTGTTTCATTCAGGTTATGAACTACGACTGGAGAGTCCACTGTAAACTCCTCCATTTCCTGTATCTTAGCTCAATAAGTGCTGTGTTTGTGGGTCATTGTTGTGTTAATTTCAGTCTGGTTTGAAGTGTTACAGCACAGGTTTACCATTCACTCTATCATTAATCGTAATTATTCCAACCCACAGGATTACCGCAAATACGCAAGATTGCTACATAGTAATTAAGAAGAACAATCTAAATACCAGATACAAATAATAATCTGGAATAGTCAACCTATAGCTAATTGTGTACACGCACATATATATCTGTGTGTGCGTGTGTGTGTGTGTGTATGTATTTGTATGTACGCAATTAGCTCTGTGTGTGTGTGTGTGTGTGTGTGTATACACATACAGTAGGTACTTTTTTATTTTCTAACAGGGGGAAAGGCCCAGTTGGAGCACCCCCTTGATCCCACACCACCAGCCAACACACCCACCCATGTACACGTCCCAGAGGACATAGTTGCAGGATGCCTTAACCATAACTGTGACATATCTAATTCTACAATTCCATTTTATCCAGTTATCTTCCTTCTCTTCCTACTACAACTGTCCTTTTTTTTTTTAACTCTGTATAACTCTCCTGCTGCTCTAATGACATGAACGTCAATGAAATTGCTTATTTTCCACAACACTTCTGTGTAAACAATACCAGTGGATTTTGCGTCCACATGCTAAGTTGAACTCAACCTGAAGATAAGCTTAAACAAACGCCTGTCCTCTCTGACTGCTCTTACTGTGGAACTGCCTTCTCTCTCTCTCTCTTTCTCTCTCTCTCTCTCTCTCTCTCCTTCACACCTTCCTGCTGACCCTGCTGCTGCTATCTGACTTTTCTACAGAAGTACTGGCATGAACTTAAAGAAATCCATTGCACTGTTTCCCCACAGCGCTGCTATGTGAATAACGCTGTTGGTGGACTGTAAACTACACGTTAGCTCGCTATCTTACATCCGTACCCGTGTAACACGAGACAAATCTCATGCATATTTAATTGTCTGGACAGCAATCAAATCCAAACTAATTTTTCACTTGTCTTTTTCTTTTTGAAAAATAAATGAAGGTCAAGCTGTCCTCCTGTTCTTTCTGATGCCGTTCTGGGCACAGGCTCACAAAGCTGAGGATGCTGTATGCATTCCTGTCTGCCTTTGACCTCCTCCTCCTCCGCTGCGTGTCGGGGTCCTGCATCACCCTGTTGGAGTTTATTTTGCAATAATGACCGACTCACTATACATTATCCTCCTTATTACATGGCTACTTCATAAAGAAATCAATAAGTTGACACAAAATATTCATTTAAAAATGATTTTATTGATTTAAAAATGATTTTCCTGCTTCCGTTAAAAAAAAAAAAAAAAGAGTCCATAGCAACGGTCGGTTATTCATAGCAGCGGTCTGCTATTCAGAAATAACAGACCGTAGAATGCCATAATTGACCAATCAGAATTGAGTATTCAACAAAGCCCAGTGATAGAGTTTTGAGAATATTATAGATCTGAGACGAAACTGACAGGAGGGCGGGACTGAGAGAAAAAGGCGCAATAGCAAATCCGTCTGCTGCCTCAGCACCACGGACTACCAGGGGATGGAGAGGGGAGATGGCATTTTGGGGGGGATGCATTTTGCTAACAAGGGGGATGGAATCCCCCCTCATCCCCCTACAAATCACCTACTGTGTGTATAGATCGATATAGATATAGATGTAGATATAGATGTAGATACAGATATATCTGCCTATAGCTCTGTATGCTTTTTACCCAGTGTGGCTAGATGCTTCCCCTAGCTGCTGAGGTGTGTATCAGTGATGTGACTGTAACAGTCAGAATGTTGCAGGAGTAGGGGGCCTGTTTATGTATCTCCATACAGTCAACAGACGTCTGCATTGGTCATGTGTGAGTTTAACAGTGGGACTGTTGGAGAAATAGAGGACCTGTTTGTTTATCTCCATACAGTGAACAGGCATCTGCATTGGACCATCAGGTTGTGTACACGTTTCGCTCCACCAGAACCTAATAAACAAGTCCAGCAGGGGGAGGGGGTGGTGGAGGGGGGTTCCTTGGACTGCCTGTGATTGGCTGGCAGATGGGTTTGTTTGTTTGTGTGGGGTTTTTTTTTGGCAACGGTTCACTCTGTTTTGTTCGTTGCTGCTGAATCATGTTTGCTACCCTTGGCTAGAGGGGAGGGATTGGTCGGAGTAGGGGTTGCATTTTTGACAGAAATCCCTTCCAGAACAGATCTTTGGCGTGGGTAATTAATCCAATCTGTATTTTATTTAATTTATTTATTTATTTTCTTTCGTCGACGCCATCACAGCAGCTGCCGGCAAGACTCCCTCATGTCCTTCCTGTCTTTCAGCAGTTGATTTTCCAGTAGTTTTTTTCTTTTTTCCCTCCCCTTTCTTTCTTTTTTTTTAATACTTTGGAATAAAACTTTTTATACGTTGTAGAGAAATCATTTCATAATAGCACCTCGTAAAAAGCCCCACTGTAGAGGGACCCTTAAACAGAGGTCTGGGCTCCTCCTGCCAGAACACATTGCAACAATAAATGTCTCCCTGATTTTTATCTGCTAATAACACGAACTGACATGCGCACAACTGAACACGTGCGTCAACGCAGGGAGCTAAACTGCCGTAAAATGGCCGCTGCTTCCAGACCTGTTTTAAGTAAGTCCCTCTGACCTGGCTTTTATTTTTATTTATTTAATTTTTCATCGGGGGGAGAAGAAAAAGAGAAAATGAATGGGATGTTTGATGGAAAAATGTGGCATCATAATCACCATCGTCATGGATTAGGAATTTTAGTTTCCTCTGGTCTTCGAAAGCATACCTAGGTTTTCACCAGATGTCTTGGCCTTGGAGTTGTATAGGACTATTTGACTGCAGCTCCGTGATTGGTTTATGAGGTTGTCATGGGCAACGGTCTTCAGTTCGATATGTAGACAACAGTAAACAGGTGAACAGAACGAGGAGTGTGAGTGTGTGTGTGTGTGTATATGTGGGGGGGGGGGGGTTTAAGATGAAAGACCATGAGAGGGAGGAGGGGGAGAGAAAAGTTCTCGCTCTTCAGAAAGAGAGGAATTCTTTAAGTTTCTAAGAAGAAGCTGAGAACAAAACATTTGGGTGGTCAGGGTTATCCTGATGTCAAAAAGGAGTAATGAGGTGTCAAACTGACAAGAGACCTAAAGGATTGCTGTATGCTGTCTTTACGTTTTAACACCATACACACACACACACACACACACACACACACACAAAAAACAGATGGTAGACTGTAATGTGTCACAAAATGACATTTGAAATAATTTCACTGGACATTAATTACAGTTAATAATGGAGAATGTACTGTAATTATCCATTTCTAATTAACAGTTTGAAGCTGTTTGTTCTGGAATACTTCATGTGTTAGGGTCTGCACAGCTCTGATGAATTTCTTTGCTGAAAGAACAGGGAGCCAAAGGGACATTAAGACATTTTCTGAATTTCACATGAGGCAAAAATCATTCCCAGATTTTAATATGCTACATTTTTATTATTTCCAAGTCACCCAACCCTCACTGAACTCTTCATTTAGTAAAAGACTGCATAACTGCTCTTGTGCCTCTGTGTCACTGGACTGAACCCAAGTTTTTTTTTTTTTTTTTCGCCTGTTTGTTCATCATGGTTCCAGTTTTATTCTCTGTAATTATAAATCGACTGTGTGAATTTGTCAGTAGATAGCTTTCATCAGGAGTACTCATTTGTAATTTACTCATCATGTTGGCTCTCAGAGTCAATGAAGACTCTTTTGTTTGAATGAACTGTAGAAGTTTTGGTTTAACAATCAGCAGTGACAGCTGGTTTAACATTTGTGTTAAGTATAAATAAAGCATCAAATTAAATGTGTTATATCTTTTTAAGTGATTGCTACCAAGTAATCAAGCGATTTCATGCGAAAGCCTGGCTGGGTGCAAAGAAAACATATCCAGTCATTTCAGGCCAAATGCCATGAGACGCTGACTGTTTTGTAGACCGATTGACTTCTATGGTTCCATGGCAGGGATAGGACAACTGTGCTTAACTCCGGAACATATTTAGAAGGGACCAGAAACAAATTATGTAGCTTTACAAGTCTGACACCATTTTGTAACACTGTTTTAGTAAATTGTATTTGTCAAATATGATAGGATAGTAGTCCTGTCCAGCTGGGTGTGTAGCCCAGTGTGTGTGTGTGACTGCAGTAAAAAGACAACTTCTCTGAGTACGTAATCTACTAGAATTGAATTTCACAGTGTTTCTAATGCATGAGTGGATTGTGCATGTTGGAAAAATGACTGATGAAAGCATGGGGTGTATATTCATCATTAATGGTGCGATATCGTATTTCAGCGGATGCTAAAACCATTCTCTGTTTTAAATGGTTGGTTGACGTCATCTGAGAATGCACTAAACTATGCTGCATGGAGGGGGGGGGCGGGGGGGGGGGTTGCTGGAGAGAGGAAACCCCGTCTAGAGTGGCCTGTTTGCATGAGAGAGGTCCAGACTGGACCGGCAGTAGGGGGCACTCTTTCTTTTTGTCTGATATTCATCCACCCATATTCTTCTCGAGAAAGACCTCCAAGACTTCTTCAGAAGAAAGGAGGGGTTTCATTTTTACAACATCCATCAAGCAGTATTAACTGAACTTAAAAGAGCAAGATGAGGAAGATTTGTATAACTGATTTAAGTCTATTCTCCCTGTATCCAAACATTCCGTGAACACACACACACACTCTCAGAGCCAGTTCTTGACTGTGGATTTTTGTGGAGCGTTCTCTTTCCTTTTTATTTTTCTTTTTTTTTTCTCAGACATTGTCCTCCTGTTGAGGAGAGGAAAAAAAAGTGAGGGGAGGGAAACAGAATGATAGGTTCTCTTTTCTGTCATCCTCAGCTATGGAGAGCCCCCCCCCCCCCCCTTTCGCCGATTCTCCTCTGAATTGATTGGTTTCCTTGCCCTGCAAACATTGGTGGATTGCAGGCACACAGTGCTGCCAGGTCACCATGGTGGATTGATTCCTTTTGCATCTGACTACATCTCAGAGTCAGAGAGGAATAAATGTTGGGTGTGGGTGTGGGTGTGCATGCACGTATGCACACGTGTCTGTGTTTTTGTGTGTGTGTGCTTGTATTTGCGTTTGTGTAGTGGGGGCAATCTGATCTTTTCATTTTCCATTCTCGAATGTCATTTCCTTACATGTGCTCTTTTTCTGCTAGACCAATAGGAATAGGCAGGAAAAAAAAAAAGGAGACATCAGGAGAAATGGCTTTACCTCCACATCCTTTTCTGCATCCTCCCTATTAGTCTTTGCTCCCAGTGGATCGAGGGTGATTTGCACACCAGTGGGCGAACGTGTGTCTGCCACTGGAACATGGTGTCAACTAACTTGCCTGTCTGAAGTTTGACACCAGTTCCAAAGCCTGGGGGGGGGGGGGGGTAGGATGGAATTTAGAGAAGAGGCGGGGAGGGAAGGGGGGGGGGGGGGGGGGGTTGATAGAGAGAGAAATTCAGGCACTATCACTAAATTAGAAAGAGTAGAAGTCATCCCGTCATCCTATTCCTTTTGTGGGTCTGCCTCAGTCAAACATCAGCTTTTATGCTGATCCTCAATGACTGCAGCTTCCAAAGGCTTACGACCATACATTCTGTCATTCGCTGTCTTCACTATCTGTTCATCATTTTCTACAGCTATCTCTTCATAGGCTAGCTGTATTCCAGAACCGTTTGTAGGTATACTGTGATAGGGAGTGGCATGAAGAGACTTAACGATTGCCAGAAGTAAGCGTCCTTTTTTTTTTTTTTTTTTACCTTTTATTTTTGATGAGAGTCAAGCTGGGCTAGCCCAGTGCACAGCAGAGCCAACAGACTGTGCTAATGGCTGACCTTTTAATAAGTGATTATTGTGCTAACCAGCACTAATTACAGGAGTGTGTCGGCCAAGTCTCAGAAGAGACAAAATGTTCCACTGAAATCACATTGTTGCATCAAGCCATGTTTCTCAGTTGATTTGGGTCTCTGATGACAAGGAGGTATCTGTATAAAGAATGTTCACATCCTAATCAGATTTCCAGATTCACATTTGGCATCTGCAAGTCATGGGTTTGAGCGTTTACAACAAGCCCTATCCCTCCCCATACTGCTTTTAAAACAAAACCAGCTGGCCTGAACTTCTAACTGATGTCTACCACACTACCATGTTTACAAAGCTTACAACAGTTTGTGGTACAGAGTGCAAGTGACAGTAATCATGCTGTTTTTTTCCCCCCAATCTCCCAAGACCTAATGGCCAATTGAAGGTGCACTGAAATCTTTCCATGTGTC
Source organism: Chanos chanos (assembly GCF_902362185.1). Lineage (NCBI taxonomy): Eukaryota > Metazoa > Chordata > Actinopteri > Gonorynchiformes > Chanidae > Chanos > Chanos chanos. The sequence continues at coordinate 18,598,397 of NC_044506.1, read as the reverse complement.
TGGTGCAGACAGGCCTTTCCATGTGTCTGGTGAGGCCAATCATGACTCAAATGCGTCTGGTCTCTATCTGAATACTTTGAGAATGAGGATAAAGCCGCAAAAGCATTAGTCGAATAAGCCCTCATAATCTTCTTCAGAATTACTTTTATTTCCCCTCTTCAGCAAAGACGTCCATGTTGACAGATGTTCTATGCATGCACCTAGAAATGCTCCCATTCTTTACAGTTTTGTTAAATGGTGCCTTGTGTCTGATTTTTGTTGTGTACCCTACCTCACTTTTTCTTGTGTTCTTTCTTTTTCTTCTCACGTCTTCCTCACTCCTCCTCTCTGATTTGTTGTTTTCCAGACGCCGAGGCCTCTGAACATAATCAAACAGAACAACGGTGAGCAAATCATCCGCCGACGAACGCGGAAGCGCCTTAACCCAGACACCCTCCCCTCTGACCCAGCTGGCTCCAAACAACAGCGCATCCTAAACAACAGCAGCAGCAACAGTGGAGAGGACAGGCTGAACGGGAGTCCTTTGGAGCGCCGGGCCGACGAGCCGGGCGCCGACGGCCCGCTGCTGCGTGGCGACCCACAGGCATCTCTTGCTTATGGCCCCCCGGGATCCAAAGGCCACCCCAGTCCCCGCTCCACGCATGCTTTTCTGGTCAATCAGACGCTGGAGATCCACAAGCGCATGCCGCCCCTGCATGTCCACAAGAGCTCCCCAGACGGAGGGGCGGAGGGCAGCAACGGCCTGGGGTCGGGCTCCGGGGGGCTTGGCGGAGCAGAGGGCAAGGGTGGCTCAGAGCGGGGCAGCCCCATTGAAAAGTACATGCGGCCAGCCAAGCAGGCCAGTTACTCACCGCCCGGCAGTCCCATCGAAAAGTATCAGTACCCTTTCTTTGGCCTTCCGTTCCTCCACAGCGAGTTGCAGAGCGAGGCCGACTGGCTGCGATTCTGGACTAAGTACAAGATGTCAATGCCGGCCAATCCCGGTCACTACCTAAGCCTGCCCAATCCTTGCCAAAGCTTTGTGCCTTACCCGGCCTTCGGTCTCCCTCCCCACTTCCCTCCTCCGCCGCACCTGGCCGCCCCCTCCGGCCCCGAAAACGACACCCCACTCGACCTAGCCATCAGACATTCCAAACCCAGGCCCCCCACGCCCAACGGTACTGCCCTTAGCAAAGAGAAGGACAAACGGGCCTCAACCCCGTCGGAAAGGGTAAAAGAACGGAGGGTCGTAGAGGGGGAGGACGAGGAAGAAGAGAGGAAAGAGAGGGCGGAACAGAAAGACGACTGTCCCTCGTCGCTAACCCCCCAGCCGGACAGGGTGGAGCGGGGGACGCAGGACGAACTGTGCAGCAAGTGCGCCCACTGCGGCATCGTCTTCCTCGACGAGGTCATGTACGCCCTGCACATGAGCTGTCACGGCGACGGTGGGCCCTTCCAGTGCAGCATCTGCCTGCACGCCTGCGCAGACAAGTATGACTTCACCACGCACATCCAGAGAGGCCTTCATCGGCCTGCCAGCGAGGCCAGCACCAACGCCACAACTCCACAAGACTGAGCCCACGAAGCAAACCTGATACTCTTAGCACAAACTAGCAGTATATAAGGAACCTAGTAAAGGGACTCGGGAGCCGAAACAAAACCAACATACGGACGCATGAGTGAATGAAAGAGTGAATGAACGGCAGAGAATTTTGCTAATGTGCCAAGACAGCTCCTGGTGCTTAAGCAGCCAGTATAGGGAACTTGTATCATCTTAATTTTCTTTTTTCTTTTTTTTTTTTTTTTTTCTTGTTCTAAATGGGAGTTCATACAAAAAAAAAAGCTATTTCCACTTGTTAAAGAAAGAAAAAGCTTTTGAAGTAATGGTACAAAAAGCTCATAATCCCCCCCCCCCCCTCCCGTCTTTGTCTCTTTGATCTGGGCATGTAACTCTTGACAAGGCAGTTCAGCAACCAAGGTACATCTATGATCATTTCAAATTACGATTTGTTTCTTACAGTGAGTGGCGATGCTTTCTGAAACCTTTTTTTTTTTTTTAAAAAAGTTCTCTCTTGCGGTGAAAGCATTTGCTCCATACAACAACAACAACAATAACAAAAAGAGGATAATTAACTCTGTACACATGGAGAAGTGCAGGGAAATGTGCCAGTCATCATATTAAATCTGCATAAATAATCATCCTCAAATACATATAGAATCTGTGTGTGTATATCTACATATATGTATGTATGCATAAACATATACATGCACACACACACACATACACACACACACACACACACACACACACACACACACATACATACATACATACAAACATATATATATATATATATATATATATAAAATCATCCTCAGGGAATGTATATGGCTGAGATAGACAACATTCAGTAGTTTGATTCCTTACCTGTTTTTGGTTTAACATTGTACTAAGTGTCTTAAGTTTTAAATGTCCTAGTTGTTTGTTTGAATTGGAGTCAACTATGGTCACCGAATTCCGTCATGACATTGAAGCTGCTGCCTTAGTCGCTGGGATGCAACCCTTCTATCACTATAGAAAATTTGGGAAGGAAAGAGATTAGGAAAAAAAAAAAAAGAAGTGATATTTTTTTGTATGTTGTTCATAGAAATAATCATACTACCAGTGCCTGATACATATTGTACAAAATATTTTCTACCTGGTATGTTAATATGCAACATAGAACTTGCATCGGAGCGAGGGCCTTGGGTTTTTTGGCCCTAAAAAATTGTTTACATTTTTGCAAATGTAGCAAACACGGTAATGAAGCAAACACCTGCTTTCCCCCCCCCCTCCCCCCTTTTTCTGTCTCAAACAAACAGGAGAGATACTGTCAAAATATGATGCCTTTTATCCAAAGGTGGACTGTTAAAGTGAAAGTAAAAAGTTTTTTTTTTTTTTTTTTTTTCTTTTGTTTATTCTGCCACAAAAAAAAGGGCACTACCCATTCCAAGCCTTGTCTTGCTTTATTCAAACCCTCTTCCTCACCTATATTGCTGTGCTTTGAAGTCGATGAAGAAGCTCATTGTTTTGGACTGAAGTCTTCCTCCATTTCCTCTCCTTTTCTCTTGATATGGAACAAATTCAGGGGAAACCGCAGAGGCTTTGCTGTGTATACGTTTTGATGAGTAAGAGCTTTCTGGGATTCCTGCTTGGATTTTTTTTTCTTTTTCTTTCTTCCCAATTTCAAACCGTCCTGGTATTTGTACCTCCATAACCTCCACCTCCTTTTGACTGTCATAGGAATTTTCGAATTTGTTTTGACTTTTTTTTTTGTCCTAATATCTTGTGATTTCAGGTGTTTTAAGGTGCCTTTTCATGGAGGGTATTTTATATACACTAAACACTCTTATCATGTCTCATAAAGTTTGCATCCTCTCTCTCTCTCTCTCTCTCTCTCTCTCTCTCACCTTCGTAGAATGTGTATCAGACAACGTCTACCTGAAGAACAGTTTAGACATAAAGCGTCAACTGAATGCTGATCAAGACTAATACGTGATTCTGTTCATTCAATAAAATTGAGCTCAGCTGAACTCGTTCCCTGATCAAACTATAAAAGACTCTTTTGTGTTCTAGACATTTTGTATTAGAATAAAAACAGATAAGAGCTCCCCCCCCCCCCCCCCCAAGTCCAAACCCCACCCTTTTACGGTGAAGGTCCAGATATTCCACATGCACCCATTGTATTTGTTTGCAGGCAGGTTTTTAGATGTGTTTGGCCTTTCTTTCTTCCTTTTATTTGTTCTTTTTTTTTTTTTTTTTTGCGTGGGATTAAATCAACCCTCCCACCCACAGGTTTCTCTTCTTTGCCCTGGGCTCAGTGAGTTCAGTGTCGCCTTGGGTCAAATGGACATTATTTATATGAGCATGGGATGTGGGCAGGTGAGAGAAAGGCTTGTGTCTTAAGTTCATAAGCATTGACTTTTTTTCTAAGGGGTGCAAGAGACTCACTCTAGCCTTATGATGCTGCTTAACTGCAAGATGCCTCTTGGAAAAATAAAAACTGAAATGATTGCTTTTCACATAAGCATTTATACAGTGGGTTATTAAGTAACATTAGGAACCCCTTTGTTGTTGTTGTTTTTGTTCGTGTTCTTTTTTTTTTGTTTGTTTCATTTGTTTATTTCTTGTTTTGTTGTAATGCAAACTTCTGCGTTTTTAATGTTTTAATTATGTTAATGCTTGCACTTCAGTTATTCTGTTTATTGCCAAGGAAGAAAGATGAAATTTGTAATTAGCATGCTACAAATACAGGTACTGTGTCATGATAAGCAAAAGGAGATAAGGCCTATTTTTAGGGCCTTATTTAAGACTTAAGCAGCCAGAAACACAAAAGAGTATCTGTTGGATGGAGCTTGGATGCCAGTAACGCCACCGTTGTGGCAGAAGGCAGGACTCTGTACATTTTTTTAACCATGATTTCTAGAATGTTCGTTTTTTGGTTTTTGGTTTTTGGTTTTTTTTTTACACTTTGCTGCATTTTAAGTGCATAGAACAGATTAGGATTTCCTCATTGTTTTTTTTTTTGTTTTTTTTTGTTTGGTTGTTTTTTGTTTTTTTTTTTGGTTTTCAGCTGCCACCTTAACTTTGTTTTGTTTTTGTTTTTTTTGTGTTGTAGGTTTTTACATGCAAAAAAAGGAAAAAAAAATTCAACAAAGATGGCAAAGATGTCTGTCACATCTAAACTTGAATAATAATAATAATGATGATGATGATAATAATAATAATAATAATTAATAAAGTAATAACAAAACATTTTGACAATTCAGTTGTGGCTGTATTCTTTCATTGCGTTGGCTGTGATTGTCAGGTTAATTGTAGTGTTGTCGCTCTCTTTTGATCGGTGCCTTTTGACAAGTTTAGAACATCATAGTTCGGTAGCATTTCAAATACATGACAAGTCTTCATTCAACTCTGATAAGGTTAAAATGATTGAAGTGTTTCAGAAATGAAAGGATGGTAACGGCCCTGTATTACTGGAGATGTGGTTCTCATCGTGCCAGCTGATAACAGCATCCGTGTCTCCAGTCTGCTCTCTCTCCAAACTCCATCCTCTGACTCAACTTACTCTTGGTCCCATCACAATAACCCCAACCTCCTCCCTCTGCCAACACTGGTTAGACACGCTGGTATCATTTTTATTGACTGACGCGCTCAAATTCAGGACCACCATCATGTCGATACAAAAAAAAGAAAAAAAAAAGAAACACTGAATCTAAAACATTGTCTTGAAACAGCATTGAGCCTGAAACACCAAGACTTATTTGACTCATCAAAATGCTTCTTTGTCATGTCTTAGCGCAAAAAGAACAAACTTTAAATTGCAGGCCGTCCTGCCGCTTTCACGGTTGTTTGCCCGGGCCAAGCTCAGGATGGCTGCTTGAGTTAATGCGGCCAGCTGCAGACACTCTTGTACATATTGATCTCTCAGTGTTCAATCTGGAGAGGTGTTGGTAACCTTTGAGCCGTTGATGAACTCCGCCGGATGGGGTTTGAACAACCAGCGTGTAATCACACGGTACCCAAACCGAATGAAACCTTTGACCCGGTGTAGTGCCACGGGAAAGCTCTATTGATCGCATCCCAATTGTTTTACCTGTTGTCCAACGAGGCTGCTGATTAAAGGCTCATTTCCTCTGTGCTAGCCCGTCCGCAGCGAGGGTGGCGTCACACTTTATGGCGCTCGGTTAACAAAGGCGATTGCCGTTAACAGCCACCCGCTCCGACGGTGGGAAAACTGATCACCTCGGCCTGAAGTCGAGTCGGAGATAACTATTTATTTTTGTGTCCCTTGTGAAATGCGGTGTTGATTTTCTCTCGATCGCTACAACTTGAAGTCCTGATGCTCCCTTTAAAAGAAGCTGGGTTAATTATGCAAAAATATGCATGAAGAGTAACTACAGCCCTTGTTATAGCAGCGTTCAGCACTGATAACTTATTATCAGAGTAAAAACAGAAGAAACGCTTATAAAGAGTTTGTGATGAATGTATAATTGAGACTAACGCATAATTATTAAGCCTTTGGTGGTAAATTGCACTTCCCAATACAGTATTATTTCTTCAGCCAAGAGGGGTTCGACGGGAACATTCACACACACGCACACACACACAGAAAAAAAACCACCAAATGCAACAAGGTTACCGGAATGTTCTGCCACCAATCGTGTGAAAAGAGCCCAGACTGCCACGGGCAGTAACTTTGCTCTCTTTTTGATTTTGGCTTCACAGTGTCAGTATACTCAATTTCCACACATTCCTCTGAGAGCAAAAGTGAGATTGGATGACATCCTCACCCAGTGTGGGCTACCCTTAGCAGAGAAACTGACAACCAATACTGCCAACAGAGATGTGAAAAATTCTTCCTCTCTCACAAAGTGAAGACTCTGGACCAGCATCTTCTACAGTAGAAAGACATTTCACGAAGAATCAATAATGGAGATAGAAAGGGACTTCTTGGGGGGTGGGGGGGGGGGGGGCTTTTGGGTTTTCCAGCTCACTTCACACTCTGATCTCGTCTGAAAAATTGTCACTCAGGATTGTAATGTCATATTCTGGCTCGTTTTAGAAGAGATGGGATGGCTGGAGTCCTGGATTTAAATTGGACATCTAATTCCGAAAGGAAGTCTTATTCAGTCCTACTGATGCGGTAGAGACAGTGGTAAATAGAATGACAGTAATTAAAACCCGATAATATTTTAAAGTTCTCCACCGTAAAGTCCCTTGTATGTCTGACTGATTTACTACCTGCCTAGTAGATAAACTTAACTTTGTGAAATAAACGTTATGTTACCTCCTGGACAACACAGGCGTTTCGACAAAAAGATCAGATCAACAATTCTGTGTGTAGTCTAGCAAATGGCATACAACAAAGTTACGCTTCGTTTGTAACCCATTGCACGTAATTCAAATACTGGCACAGTTGTTGCGTAACCACAATAAAAGATATATGCTTATACCCTGATAGTTCCTGTGCCAGTTAAGAAATAAATATGAATTACACAACACATCATGATGCATTATCTCACACACACACACACACACACACACACACACAAGCATAAACACAATATGCGAGCATAAGTGAGCTTTATTGACTGGGCTGGAATGATGGAGATCGGTGTTGCACGATTGCGAATGCAAATGGTGAGCTGTCTCAGTTATGCAGCTGAAACATACTGATGGCCTGATTGACGACGAGCCGGTAAAGCTACCTCGTAGGCTGACTGCTCTGAATGTCCAGGAGAGAGCTCTTATGGCTGTGAAAAGGCCAGTCGCTGCTCAGTCAAGAATGTAGATTCCCCCTCTTTTTTTTCTGCCCTTTCTGCTCTTCAAGAGGACACTCTACTGTTTGCTTTCAAAGGTCAAGTAGCCTCTTGACGGGTCACTGGTTGTATTCAATGAGTCTAGAGCTTTAGCCGTCTCAGCAAAGCACAACACAGACATAAACATCCGCCTGCGCTGTAAAGCAATATTGTTGTTTTTCAGTGTTTTACAATAACTTCAGTTCTACACTACTTGACAAAGAAATACGCAACGTCTGTGAATCATAGACAAAGACAAACGTTCTAAACAAAAAACTACAACACAGAGGAATGCTTGAAAATGAAGTACTACACGCACTCTATTTTTTTTTTCTCTTTTTTTCCCCCCTCTCAATCGGTTTTTAAATGTTATTTCTGTATTTTTAAACAAAATGAATTGTGATAGGTTAAATTACATTACAATACTCACATCGCTGACACGGAGTTACCGACAAAAACAACCGAAACCGTACAAACCGCACACGAGGAATAGTTTTTCACTACCCCCATATGAACTCCCGATGCGTTCAGACCAATCAAAACAATCCAATATTCCAATCCAGCGTCCCCACGTTTACTGTCTTATCACGCCCGTCTGAACTGACGCCGTATCGCTGCAAATTTCACAGCTTACAGCACAGGCCTCTCCTGTGGCACCTCAGTGAACAATCTCATTCCAGCGTCCTGACAGCAACCCCCCCCCCCCCCCCCCTCCCAAAACTATCAACCTAATCAACAAAGCATTCACTTATACCATCTCAGAGCTACCTGAGCGATTTTACAGCCCATTATGACCCCCACCTCCCCACCCCACCACCAAAGCCCATCCGCCACTGGTGAGATGGACAGAAGTTGGTGTGCGGAAAGTGTGCCAGTAAGGGTCAGCGATGTTGTTTATTTATTTATTTATTTGTCTAGGTTTTCATTAGCGCCATGTCCTTGATCAGCGTTTCGATTATCTATCAGCCTTAAGGGGGGGGGGGGTTGTTTTGCATGTAAACAATATTCTGTCAGAGACGAGAGACAACACAGTGAATATCAAACATCCATCTAATAACGGTTCAACGGTCAGGTCGTAGCGACTAGGGGAGCTCTGCTGACTTAAATGGCTGTAATAATAACTGCCGCAAGTAGACCAACAGATCGACCATAGCACAACACGACTGAAGTAAAACTCAAGTCCCACTGCCAACAAACCAAGAATTCAATGCACAAAAAAACAATAATAAGATATGTTGTAAACTGTAGATTTGTTTCTTGGGATCAATACTATTCTCTCTAAAACTGTCATCAGCAAAGGGAGCTGACTCCACGGTGTTGTTAGGTTTAGACTGCCAGGCTCCTCTCTTTTGTACTATCCATCTCTCTGCATTGTAAGATAATACAAAGCTCCACAGCTAACCAAAACAATTCTGTTGTGATAGCTTTTTTTTTTTTTTTTTTTTTTTTTTTACAAACCAATAAAATTCTGTTGTGATATTCTTTTTTTTTCCCCCTGCTTTCTGTGCTGCGGTATTAGACATGAACACTCCTGCACATCTCAAACGCTTTGTTTCGTTTTGTTTTAGCCGTGCACTTCATTTGATACAAGGTGATAAACATATGCTTTTTCCCCCACCTACAAAACATGGACGTGATACCCCCCGCCCCGCCCCGTCCCGTCCGGGTATTCTGACATAGCCATAATGGACAACGCCAAACGTGTCGTCAGCATGGCTCCTCCTCCCTCTCCTCTCCTCTCCTCTCTCCGGCCTCTCAGTGTGACATTACTCCAGCACGTCTTCAGAGAGAAACACATCCGCACCTGACAATTACCTGAACAGTGAGGACACTGTTCCTCAGCGGCTCTGATAAGGAAAATAAAAAAAAAAAAATATTAAAATAAAATAAAAGAGAAAAACTTTCAAAAAGCTCCTTCACTGCCCTGCCCCCAAGTGAGGTAACATAGCATTAACATTCTTATCTCTTTTCTCTCGATAATTTGGAGAGGCACAATAGACAGATTCCCAGAGTAAAGGCTTTTTATCGAAGCTGTATGATTATGAACTCCGAGTATGAGTCTTTATCTGCCGGGCGCACAGCTACTCCACTGACCCTTGTCCCGACGCATAGGCGTGGAAACGCAATGTTTTCTCGCAGATACAACACGCACCTTGTCTGTGCCCTTCATTTTCGTCCCGCGAGTCATTTCAACCCTCGCTCGTTCTCTGCAAGAGAAAAATCAAAGCTCTCTTTCCATAATACGCTGCCTTTAGAGTAATCAGAGGAGAACTTTGTTAAAAATAGATAAAAAAAAAAAAAAAAGAAAGAAAAAGCCTGAATGGAAAGTACAGTCTCGTGGTTTTGTGTAGTGGTAACGTGCGATGAGCCGTCAGTGGCATATAAAGGAAATGCAAAATCACTTCACCTTCACCTCACCCCCATCTGATTATTAGAAAAATCAAAACTACTCATGAATACAAATTACTAAGAACTCCTCTCAGCTGATATATATATATATATGTGTGTGTGTGTGTGTGTGTGTATTTATATATATATATATATATATATATATATATATATATGTGTGTGTGTGTGTGTGTGTGTGTGTGCGTGTGTATTTATATATATATATATATATATATATATATGTACTGAAGCAGCCCTGTGATAAAGAACATTCCAGAACTTTTGGGCAACCAGCATGGGAATAAATGTGTCAAAGGCAGGCGTCAGTTTATGAACCAGACTGAAAACTGTAGGTTCATTTCGATTCAGCTGTTGGACTTTTAATCGGAGTTGGTTGTCACCGGTTTTTAAGGATAGAGAGTAGAAATTGAATTTGGGAAGACAAGACAATTCGTACATTGAACTAGACCCTGACGAGAAGACCTTCTTTATGGCCCAGGAGGTTTAAGTACACTTATACTCCCTTTGCATACAAAATTACATTCTGGTTTGCTATCGTCTCCTTAGTTCAGAGTTTACGCTGACAGCCTTTCACTGAAAATCCGCATGTCCTTATAATTCTCAGGTTCCTGGCGGACAGGTTTTTGGTGACATTTGATACCAGCCACTCAGATACAATTAACCCACACTTAACCCTGTGGTACCAGGCCATTGTCTTGTATCAGTCATCTGCCCTTCTCCTGAGGTGCTATGTTAGCCAATTAGCACTTCAGTTGCCTTGTGAGAAAGACCACCTCAGGGTGTCTAATGGTTCCGTTGCTAATGGCCTGTTCAAAATGGAGACTGAAAGCAGAGGAGGAGTTCAGATATCCGTAGTGACCACCTGTTTCATCAACCCCAAAACAAAAGCACATGAAAGAGAATGAAAGAGAACCAATCAGATTCCATTTCAAAATGATTTATGAGCGAGAAATTCTGAGTCTACATCTCCATAACAGATAATGTCAGCTGTACTGAGTGAATCAATAATTTTGTGAAAAGTGTGTTTATTTGGTTGGTCTCCAGCTGTTTGATTGGTTTATATTTCACTGCGCATGTGTTGGTGGGTAGAACAGATGGTCTAAAGTGACCAGTATTTCTGTTTATAGCATAACATTTCCATAAAGTAGAGACCATAGGAAAAAACTGTGAAATTAAACAAGTCAGAGAATTGCTAAGAAAGCACATAGGCAGAAACTATATTCAGGTTTTCCTTTCTGAATGGTTCTTACAACAGTTCATTTATACTGACATCTCTTGCTGTCATATTCCTCTAACACATGCTGTCAAGTACACTGAGTTCCATCACCAGAATTTTCTGCAGTTAAAATATTGGGAATACTTTTAAGTACTAATAAGACAAACGGTTTCATTGTTCACCTTTCAAGAATAAATATCAGCTTCGATTAAACCAAATTAATCCACACAGAATTGCTAATGAAAACATAATGCTAAGCTTCTTAACAAAGCCAGCCAATCATAACATTATATCCTGCTATCTAGTCATCAGTCATTAGCTTAATTGCATTCATTTTAATCCTTGAACCACAGCAGGGCCATTGCGTGAACATACTGTTTTTCAAGTCCGTCATACTGGGGTGAGAAGCGGGGCACATCAGCAGTAGTGATGGATCCCGCAGCCTCCCAGTATTAGGTCTGCCTCCCTGGGCTCCCACAACTGGGATTAGAACCCCTAACCCTCTGGTCTTTAGTGAGAAGCTTTGTAACTCATTTGTATTCATGCCTCAGCAATCAGTACATGTCAGTGCTGTCTATGGAAATGAAAACAGATTACTCCATGTGTCTTATTGTAATCATTTAGCGTGTAGGACTATCTTTTGTGTGTGTGTGTGTGTGTGTGTGTGTGTGTGAGTGTGTGTGTGTGTGTGAGCGAGCAAGCAAGTGACTGAGAGAGAGAGAGAGACAGAGAGAGACAGAGAGAGATTAGAAACTGAAAGTGTGAAAGTGTCTGGTTTGAATAGCAGTGTTCCCTTCATACCTTTTTCTTAATTGTTCCAGCCTAAGTTTAACTGTCTGGCTAAACCAAAACTACTTCAGGCTTGCACAAAATCATAAGCACATGCTCTGGACAGTTCATTGGGTTTACCAGGTTTTTGTCCATAAAGACTACATCCCTGCAGGATTTTGTTCCAATTCAGAAATAATACAATTGCATCTAATAGTCAGAAGCTTCCAAGGACCTTAATTAACAGAGCTGGAATGAATTTGAAATACTGCAGACAAGTCTGCTTAATCCACTGGAATATCATTATTTCGAAATGTCATATACTCTACTGGATAATGATTATTTCAAGGTCTGGGTTTAGATTATTTAGGTTTATCATTTGATGGCAATCAGTTATTTTTTGTTTGCGAATTCCGAAAGATCTTCTCGCTCTAATTGCACCAACAATCATGATAATCTTTTTTTTCTTTTTTTGTTTGCTTTTTTGTTTTAGGTGGTATATACTGTGAATAAGAGTCAGTTTAACCTGTGTAGCAGCAGAGGGAGGCTCGGTACAATGACAACCTGTTTATCTGGATGTCCACCAGCTGACAGCATACTCATGAAAAATGACCATGAAGCCGCGCTTCCACTCTGCAGTAAATCGCTTTGACGTTTCTGAACAGGGAGCACATAAATTCTGCTCCCCGAAACTGTCTTTCAAGTTCGTTAAAAAAAAAAAAAAATAGAGAGAGTCTGTGTCTGGTAATTAATAGGGGTGTAAGACAATATCGATACACTTGAGTATCGCGATATTATGTTTTGTGATACTGTATCAATTCTCAAAAACACTGTATCGATTTTCTATGAATAGTTTACATGCAAAGACTCGTGGCAGACAGTGGTTTAAACCCCCAACTGCTAGATAGCAGTGTTGTAGTCTATCTTCAGCCTTTTGACTTTTCCACTCCAACATAACAACGTAAACCTAGCTGACTGGTAACATTACCACCTGTAAGTGCCCAATCTTTCCGAGAAGCACAATCCATTCTGCACATATGCGTCATTACGTAATTGGAAACACAACTTATTCCTGCCCGATTTGTACCACGCACGCGTGAACATTTTAACGTTGCTGAAAGTGAACATTTGATGGCCGACAGCAAGTCCCGTTCTGCACATGCGTGTAATTGTGTATTTGGAAACAACTTATTCTTGTCCGATTTGTACCATGCACGTGTGAATATTCGCAAATTCTGGTTTGTTAAAAAAATCTCTATGAGTAATGGGATTTTGGAAAATCGACAAAATAACACCCATGGTAGTTAAATAACTGTTTGACCCGCATTTGATTCTGTTCAATAAAATGCATGTGCATGTCATCTTCTTATAGACTCTAGATCGACCCATCTCTAAACTATGTCTGTTGCTATCCCTCTGCTAACAGAGCAAGTCACTTAGCTAATGCAACAACAATTTCACGAGCTGAGCAGAAGCTAACCATAGCTAGCCTCACCATTCGGGGATCACAAGTGTTGCCACAACAACCACACAGTTAACTTATGTAAACACATCCATAACCTAAGGATTTCATAGCCACAAACATCTGCATAGAATAAATCAGATGTCTCAGGCACTAATTTTTCATTTATTTAATTTTTCATTTATTCATGTATTCTTTTTAAGATTTTTTTTTTCTTTATACACTACTAAAGACAAATGTGATCACACACCCACACAGTGCTTACATGATATACATTTATTGACACACACAACAGTTCACCTAATTACACCATATCCCATCATTAAAGTGACATACAAAATCACACATGCGTGGAATGGATCGGGCAGTGACGTAAAAGAGATGAAATTCTGCCCATGCGCTGATTTAGCGCGTGTGCAGAATGGATCGTACTTCTGGGGATGGATTGGGCACTTGCACCACTGATGGCTGAATCCAAAAGGGTTGGGCCGGCTTCCACGGTGTACAGAGCTGAAGCGTGGGCTCATTTTGGCTTCCACAATAAAGATGGCACCAAGGAAATCAACAAGAGACATTTGCAAAATGTGCCATGCCAAAATCAAATATTCGGGGGAACACAAGGAATCTTGGAGCACACTTGCATTTTTTTTCTTAATTTATTTACCTAAAGAATCCTGCAAGCACATTTATTTATCTATTTATCTATTTATCTATTTATTTATTTATTTTTACTGATATAGGCAAATGTTGATTCCTTTGCTCAGATTAAACAAAAAGTAGTGCGATGATGTTGGATGTCACAGGGACTGTGATAAATGAAAATGCAGATCCCACTGTTCTGATTGCATAAAAAAGTAAACTTTTTTTTTTAACTCAGATTTTATGCATAAGGTGGTGTGTTCTTCATACTATGACAGTTTTCTTAAAATTAGATTTTAAAAATCACAATATATCACCTTGATTTCAGTATCACAATATATGTCAATATACTGAATCGTAACCCCTGTATCATGATATGTATTGTATCTCCAGATTCATGCCAATACACAGCCCTAGTAATTAACAGACTATTTCCCAAATGTCGTCATTAAGTCATTAATTGCATTTTATCCATTTCTAATGAAGTATCATTTCTCCTTAAAAACTCTCAGTTGTCAAACTGTCACTCACCCTAATATTTCTCCATGCTAAAACAAGGCATTATTGCTCTAAGTTGGAGTTTTAGAGATGAGCTGGCTTATTGTTTTTGTCCTCTAAAGAAAATGATCCATCTGTCATCATGATAAAAAAAATGCTGTTTAAAATGAGTAGCGAAAATGATGACAGCGCTTGACAGGAAATATGAGTTTTGTCCCCCTCCCCCTCCCCATCCGACACTGTTTACTGTACATCTGCGAAAGCACGTGAACTCCAGGTAGTACTGAGCGTCAGCAAGCAGTGGTCAATTATTCAAGTGCGTTTGAGCTGGTGCTGACTGTGGACTTACCCAAACAGCTGGTCAGAGTGTTTGCTGCTGAGAGACAAACAATAGCAGAATCAGCATTCCGCGCGCTGGGAAGCACTTACCGCCATATGGTCCGCTAGGGTGCATGCAAACAAACTTCTTTGTTAACAGGTACAATTACACAGCTCCAGTAGCAACATGGAGTGGGAAAGTGAGAGTGGGGTGCCAGTGAGCCAAAGGCTGGTATTTAGTCCTTCTGGGTTTTTTTTTTTTTTTTTTTTTTTTGCTGAAGCCAAGGTCAGAGAGATGCGCCGCTTAAAGAACGGCAAAATGATTTTCACAGCCGCTGGTCTTTGTAGCAGAGGCTTTCTTGCACAATAGCAATAATTACAAAATGAATACAGATAGGAAACTACACCTGAAGGGTACTTATATGCCAAAAATAATGAGTATAGGGGCACTTTGGCAAACTGTCACACCGCAAAGATCTCAGAGTTATAGAACTAAGCTCACTAATGAACGGATGTCTATTCAGCAGAGAATCTATTAATGTTTCTTTGCGTAGCTTTCACATAGAGACAGCAACTCTTAAGAGACTTTAACTGTTATCAACTACTCCTGCATCTTTTACTTAATTCAGGTTGCCTGACAACCACTGAGTCCATGACGTCTAAGTACAGGGTTTTAAAAGAGGAAAAGAAGCGCTCTTCGGCAGACAAGCACGCAGGACAATTTTTGCATGGCCCGGACCCGTATCATATTTTTCATGGCTTCTGAGTAAATAGGCAGAGTGTAATTAGCGACTCCCAAGCAGCGAATGCCAGCAGTAATTCTGAGCGGTATTAATGAGGGGTTATCATGGACAAAGTTTGAAAAATCCACACCTCATTTATCTCTCTGGCATCTTCTCCGTCTGACTAATGTGCAGTGTCACTAGGCTAGAGTATAATTAAACACTTAATGCTACGCGATGTTTACCCCGGGTCCTCTTCTCCCGCAACTGTCGGATACGGAGAGATGCCAAGCGACCAAATTTGGTTGAAAGACATGTAGCGACATTCCACCGCAAAACGGTGAAGGATGAAAGACTGATTTACGGATGACGGAGTGATTTGCGAAGAATGAGCTTTCATGTGGAATTATGATTAAAGGATTGCATCAGACAATCTTTTTGTGTCCTATTTTTTATTTTTTTTTTTTGGAAGGGATGAATGTTTGGAAGGGCGGAGTGGTGAGGGGTGGTTGGTACCAAAATCAAGACCAAGATTTAAAAAATTTATTAGACTGTCTTCATGAAATTCAAGTAGCCCATCTCAAAGACAGGCGAAATTGGATTTTTTCACACCACATAAAGGAGCAGGGGGTGGGAATCACTGTAATTTGACTTGCTAAAAGGAAGTTTCTGTTCCTGCGTAAGCTGTGTATGCTCCAGATCCATGTGTTTTATTTTCTTGCCGAGTCAAAGAGCTGAATTTGAGTTTTGGTCAGGCTTAAGAAGTTTTCAGTATGGAGCTGTACAAGTTTACAAGCTGTTGTAAGAGCATTTGACTCTGTTTTTGTGCTTTTTGTGCTTGAAGAAGAAAAACTTTGAGCATTGACACATTTGTTATAATATAGCCTACTTTTATTTGCGGTCTGATAGCATTTTTTTTTAAGTAATCAATAAATATTGCAGATTTTGTTTGTGAAGTGGCACAGTTTACTGCTACTTATTCTGTCTGTCAAATCACATACAGGTAACAGAGGAGCAGAGCAGATGCTTACCTGGAAACTGTTAGTTTTGTCAATGTAATTGTAAAACATTTGAAGCTAAATTTATGACGACGTCCTGAACTAGTCAGGGTAAGTCACTGAGGAAAACATGCTCAGTTTAAATGACTGAGATCGAGGGAATAAGAACACGTGAGAGTCATACCTTAAAAAAGATTTTCACGACACATCTGATGCTATGCAGTCTTAGATGCAGTTCAGTGGTATAGCATGTCCCCTAGCATGACGCTACACCATATGCATTTTACATGTGTCTTTTACAAGATGCGGTGCTGACAGGAATACTAACCTTTTCAAGTGCCTCGGAGATGGATACAGGAAGCTCCCATTTGCATTTTCCCTCCCTCCTTCCCTTCCTCCCTCCCTCCCTCCCTCTCTTTCTCTCTCTTCCTTTCCATCAGAATCTTGCCTTTCACAGAAACACAAGCCTGGCTCTTCTCATTTTTGCTCTGTATTTCAAGCAAACCTCTGTCTTTGATACTGTATCTTGTTGTTACATAATATATTAGTAATAGGAAGCCAGGTGTAATCAAACTGTAAACCAAATCTCTTCATCAAGCATTATTTTTTTGGCACAAGTTGTACACAAGTTGTAGATGACTTTCAAAACACACAAATGATCGCAGCCTTAGCGAATGTTCTTCTTGATGGGGTCAAGTGTTTGCCTGGAACAGCCAGCAGTACGCCCACGCGGGGCCAGGCGCCGGCCTCTGCTTCCAAAGCCTCCGTTGCCGCATGCCGCCTTTCTCCGTCGGCAAAGTCGCAGCAGCGGGGTCCTCGCTAATTAGCGCCACTCCAACCCCCTACCCGTTCATGTCCGCATGAACTCCGAGTGGAGGCTAAGGCCTTCTGTCAGACAACCGGGTTTTGTTTTGACATGTGCAAAGCTTGCACAGAGACACACATACACACACACACACACACACAGACTAGATGTTCTCTTCACCATGGGCTTGCAGAGATAGAGGTTTAACCCAGAAAACATGGGGTGATGGGGGAGCATTTTGGGGCGGAGGAGGGAGAGGGGGGGGCGGGGGCTGGCAGAGAGAGAGAGTGATGTGAAATACAGACTCATTCACACAGTGAGAAGGTGGGGATCACACCCAAGTCTGGTTGAGAACACAATCAAACTCTCTGGCTCTGGAGAGGTAATTTAATCTGTTCGAAGCTCCAGTATGGGAGGGTGGGGGATATTAAAGATTGATAAGTAAGTAAGTAAGATGGTTTGCCTTGGCTAACCCACCACACACACACACACACACAAATGCTCGACCTTTGATCCCGGCCTTTGGCGATCAACTTTTTTTTTTTTTTTACGGTCGGAGTGGTTCCATTGATGTGAAGCTTCCTGACAGATCATAACAGTGGACACACAGTCAAAAGACTAAGTTCAAAGTCATTCCCTGTCCTTGTATGTGTCTCCTGCTGTTTAGGAGAGAAGGAGACATACAGTAGAGGACATTAAAAGCCTCGAATATCTGAGGATGCGTCGTGTTGCTCACGTGAGAAAAACGCGGGTTGGCCGTCTTCTTCAGGAAGGCGAATGATACATTTACAGAAAGCAGTCTTAGGTGTTGAACACACTTCTGCATGGGAAAACATTGCCTGAATGGGATGTAAACACAGCAGTTTTCTTTCAAATGCTTTAAACTGGATTAAGAAAAAGTTTCACAGGAGCGTGTGTAACTCTGGCCTTTGCTCAAGGCTAACTGAGACCTGCTCCACAGAGCTGTTTGCGCTTTTCACTTTTCAGGGTTAAGCTTAGAATTCCATGAAATCGGAAGATGATTTTTAATGTTAGCCCAGGGCAGCGTGCAGGGTGAAGTTAAGGATTGTCTAGCTCAGGGCATTAGACAGCATTGAGGTTACCATGCCCCTGGGCAGACAGAGTCCATGGTTAAAAGCATTATAATCAGTAGGCGATTTGTAGGGGGATGGGGGAGGGGGGTGGATGTCATCCACCATCTTAGCAAAATGACCAAAATACATCCCCCTTGTTAACCTGCCATCCCCCTATATACTCTATAGAGTAGTGTCAGTGACCATTGGCCCATCTCCTCAGTTGGCCATTAGGCCATCCCCCTGTTAAAAAATAACAAATCGCCTACTACTTATAATGTGTCCAAAAACCAAGCGCACAGCTCGAATGTACTGTTTAGTTGTATTAGTTGGCTTGACAACAAACCTAATACCTACCTTGACATTGCCAATTCAATTAGCTATGTTTGTTTACGTTTACCTTTAGCTTAAGGTATTGTTGATGAACTGAGAAGCATTGATTTCAATGATCAAAGAGCCAACTTTGTTGAGTGATAGAACTCGACTCAGTTGTAATTAAAGTCATGTTGACAAATTCTGAACACTGAGTACAAACTTTTATGATCACTTTACCAACCGAATAACTGTTTCAATCCCAAAATGGAGGCTTCTTTCATTTTCTCATACAAGTAGCTGAGTGAGCTATCCCTCTAATGGTTAACATCTCAGTTTTGTTTGTTGTGGTAAAATCCAACAAGGTCTTTCTGTTAGATTTTTTTTCTTTGTATTTTTTTCCTAGCTATTTTTTTCCCCTCCCTCTTTAAATGTCTGATTCTCAGGTCTGAGCATGAATGGAGTATGTCTACAATAGTCAAATAACATCTTTGACTTTGACTCATGATAGACTTAGGAATGACTTGAAACCTGAAGGGCTGATGCGAGCAGATGTGGGCATTTTGGTGCAAATGGGCAGACTGAGAAAAATAAAACCTTAAAATGTATCATTTTGCCAAGTGATACAAGATATACCCCGACTGTTAAATTAGCAAAGCACGTGAATAGTTTAAAAGTGAACTTTTCTTACATTTTTTTTTTCAAGTTAACTGCTTAATTTATACTGAACAAATATAAGCTTTTAATCACTGCCTACTCGCTTACTAAAAAAAAAAAAAAAAAAAAAAAAACTTCTCACACCCCATTCATTGAAGATGCAAGCATGCCAACAACATATGTAAGAAAAATATAACACTTAAATATAGGACCAAAAAAAAAATTCTGTAATTCTTCAGACCGAAATTTGAAATGAAATCAGGAGGATTAAATTTAACGCAATGTAAGACGCATCTCCCAACACGAAGCGCACAGACAAATGAATGGATGACTAGACCAGGAGACTTGACCCAAAAGTGACCGTCGGGTTACTAGTTCCACAGTCCGCTCACTGTATTTGTATCAAACAGGCCAGGACATGAATGACTGTGATGTACGCTGCAGAGAAGCTGTCAGTTACAATGGTTTCCATGATGCTCCTTTGTATTTGGAGAACAGCTCACTTTGAACTGGACTAATTCCCATCATCAAATTGTTTAGCCTCCCGTCTCTGTCCTACCCCCTCATCTATTCCCCACTGCCCCTCCATCTTTGTCTTCATTTGCGTGAGAGCTGACGCATGTTCACCTACACTTAAAAAAAAAAAAAAATGAAAGAAAACACTTTAATTAAAGACAAAGAACGGTATCAGTGACCAAATAAAAACATACTCTGTCATCAGCTTACTCACCTGTAGTCACAAATATATCCTGATTACTCACTCAGCCCATTTAGATCCTTTAGCTAAGATAATTGCTGTAATATAGTTAAAAGCAGGTTTGATATCATAACATTTCTTGACATTGCAAAATGGATAAGCGACAGGATGAGTTTGCCAGGGGTATAATACATAGTCTTCCTACTACTTACTACTACTACTACTACTTACTCCTACAGCATACTGCTGAATAATTACAATGCATCATGAAAAGGATGTTGTCACCTGGGTAGGTGGCAACAAACTGACTGCTAACATACTTTGGAATATCCTTTACTTTTTATAAGGGTTTGGGAAGCTAAGTATTTGTTTGTTTAGTCCCTCTAAGACGCAATAAGCAAACATTTACAGAAAATACACAACTGTTCTGACCTCAACCTTCTATGACTGAATTATCAAGTTCCATTACAGACTGAAAGACAATTCTGTCCCCATCGTCACACGAGAGAGCCGTATTTCTATTAAATGACCTGCGGAACGGGGAGGGCTAACCGATGACATGCTTATTGACTAAACTGTGCGTTGTAACGTAAGTCCGGACCACTTTTACTTTTCATCCTCTGCTCCAGCGGAGCCGACGAGATGGATGGTGGTTGGAGGGGACGGTGTAGTGTAGTAGAGTTTGATGCTCAGCGTGCACTGTCAGCTTAGCTCAGGTCAGTGTCTGTAAATGTATGTTAATGAGCTTCTGATCCCCCTGCTGAGATTCTTAATGTGTTGATCATCAGCGTGAAGTGATGAACGGCCCAGGCTCTCACAGAGTCACCGGGGCAAAGCTCAGCCGAGCAAACGCAGAATACACGCTCAGGGAAAAAAAAAAAAAGAAAGAAAGAAATTTCCCTGCTTTTTTTTTTTTTTTTTTACTAAGACATTCTCTCTCTCTCTCTCTCTCTCTCTCGCTCTCTCGCTATACCCCCCCCCCCCCCCCCTTCCCTTTAATTGAATGCTGTTGACACAACATCAATACTCTGCTATTTATTTAAATATTGTCACAGGCCTGATTTTGGTCAAAGTTACCCTTCACCAGTTCACTATTAAGATATCCATTGATGCCAAGCAACAAGGCTGTTTCGCTCTCACACAAACTTCCAAAATCTCATCGTCAGAGATGTACATTTTTAGTCTGCAGACCTCCCACACTCTGATTAAAAAATGCTTTTATTTGAGATGGGGAGCAGAGATAGGCTAAATTATGAATGTGAGGAAGGGAGGGAGGGAGGGAGGGAGGTGCTGTCTGTAATGGTAGCTGCATTTCCATAGTCAGACTGTCACATTTTCATGGCCTGACCTATCTGGACCCCTCAGGCTAGAGCCAGTGAGGGAACTGAACCTCTCATACCTTTTTTTGTGTCTGTATTCAGTTTGGGCTTTCTATTAGACTTTTTTTTCTTTTTTTTTCTTTCCTTTTTTTGAGGAAGTTACAAATGATGAACACTCCCTAAGAAACTCTGCCCCCCCCCTTTTTTCCTTCATTCTTTCTTTCTTTCTTTTCTTTTTTTTTTTTTGGACTGGGGAGATTTCTGTTGGCTTGGACAGAGTGAGTCTGAGGTTTTTTTTTTTTTTTTTTTTTTTTTATTTCTTTTAAAGTCAGAAAACTGTTCTAAAGATATGGGTTATAGACTTACCTTGCGCCACACTCTTTACAAAGTAAACGTTTTTATTTTATTATTATTGTTCTCAGCTGGAGGGAGTCAGACGTCAAGATTCCATACATCCATCCATACATAAAACCTCCAACACTTTCTCAAAAGATTCAATTGACAGGTTCTCAGGAGTCCCACGATCAAGAAATGGCACAAAAAATTGCCCTGAAAACCTCACGAGAAAATTCCTCATCCCCACTCTTCTTTGTTGCCGTGGATACTTCGTTGTTCTTTTTTAACTATTATGCGAGAGGCGCTGTCCCCTCTTAACCCATGAGAGAGTGTGAGAGTGCGTAAACAGAGAGAGAGAAAAAAAGGACTTATGTCTCTTCAACAGCTATGGCTTGCGCTTCACTTCCCTGGCAAATCAATGCTCTCCAAAGCTTCTTCAAGATTGCCTCTTCTAATCCCACTACAACTGTGGCCAGACTGCGAAACTCACTACCACTCTGTATGTGTGTGTGTGTGTGTGTGTGTGTGTGTGTGTGTGCATACACACTTGTTTATGATGGCCTCTTCACATTTTTTTTATGGAAGCTTGTGGCTCAAGAGCTCCTAGCTCTGCATAAGTTTCCTCAGCTGGTTACTGTGATACAGCATAGATATCCACTCGGAGAGGCCAGAAAGACACAATCCCATGCTATAGACACACTCAGAATTAGCATTTGGAAATGACTCATGGCACTGTGTTGGTTGTTATGAAACAATATGGTTCAGCTTTCTCACTGAATGAGTTGACGGAACATACAAAAAAACCCCAAAACAAACATACACACACACACGCACGCACTCACGCACACACACACGCACACACACACACAAAAACAGGACCAAAACTGAAAAAAAAAGAAAAGGAAAAAAAAAAAACACATCACAACATCTGAAACTGTTATGTCTGGGAGCATGTGAGAGACTGAGGACCAGAGATCAAGAGTCTGAGAATTGCCTGGTTCAGCACCTTTGTCCCAAGAAGGACTCAGCCCACGATTTTGGGTTAAAGTCAGAGAGACCATGGTTCTTCTCAAGTGTGCCAGAACGCAGTGAGAGTCAGGCATTCTTCCATATCTGAGGCCGCGCCGAAACCTCTGTATGTGTCAATACGGACTGACTGACACGACGCCACCCCGGAGAGCGAGCGAAATCCCCTCTCTCCGACCCCGTCTCCCGCCCCTCAACTGCCGCAATGATAACCCTGTTTAAGCCGAGATTGACGAGCGGTTACCAGTGTGTCTTCAAACCTTCAGGAACCACAAACAAGGCGCCGAAACTCATTTTACTACACGTCAATCTCAATTCTCACCGAAACTGAAATAGCCTACGTCTCTATATCCATGTGTGGATCTCGAACGAAAGCGTCCGCGTGAAGATACTTTTATGCAAAGATTCTATCACCTCACTTCTCCACCATTTTGTCTTATCAAATGGCTTTGTTATTTTTTTTCTTCGAAATTCTGCATTATTCAACAGCCGCTATGTGCTTGAAAGTGCTCTTGATTGACCTGCAGATGGGCTGAGCACCTTCATGTTGTGTATTGAGTGGGAACATGGCCATAATTGGGCCCAGAGCTGAAATTGCCTCTTGTCACCATCACACAACACATACATCACAGGCTAAAAGTGGTCAAAACATGAATTAGTCATGCTACACGGAAAAGTGCACATACATTTCACATGAACATATGGGCTTTAACACTCAAAAATAAGCCAATAAATAAATACAAACACATACATACATAATACATACAAGCATATACATAAAATAAATATACTATAGTATAAAAAATAATACATATGATATATATATATATATATATATATATATATATATACACACACACACACACACACACAATGTTTAGCGTGGCCCTCATGAAAGAAAACAAAAACTGTTCCTAGTTTATGTGGTCCTCATAAGTTAGATGGATTTTGATGGAAATTAAAGAACATAACTTTTATGTTTTTTTTTTATGACTTGATTGAATAGGCTATTGATTCTCATTTGTGAGAATGGCTGGGGTCCAGAGCATTGTCACTCAGCCAAAGGGTGAGTGAGAGACAAAAGCAATGAGGACCTCTAGGTGATCTATACCAAATGCCCCGTAAAAACTGCTTTATTTATGACAAGCATACGCAGAGGGTAAAGCAAATGATGACCCGTGTGCTAATCACAGACATATGGCAAACAGAATTTGGAATTATAATTAGTGAGGTGGATAATTGATAGGAAACAAAAGGGAATGTCAAGAACAGACCAAATACATCATAATTATGTCAGTCTGGACAGATGAACGATGCATACTTTATGGTAACAAGGGACAGAACTCTGAGTGGTTGTCTGAATGTGTGTGTGTGTGTGTGTGTGTGTGTGTGTGTGTGTGAGTGTGTGTGTGTGTGTGTGTGTTTGTGCATGATTGATGCCAGTCACTCAGTGGAGGATGTGGGAGTGTTGATGCAGTATGACATTGGTGGGATTCAATGTCACGGGGGAAATGGTTGGGTGGGGTAGGGTGAAGGATGTGATCCATGTCTTGTCACAATCTCATGTACAGTTAGCCAAGGTGGATAACTCACTGCCTCTCAGGACTGTGTGCCTTAACAGTATGGATAAGTGGTTTTTCCACTGTCGTCATGCTGAACCAGGCTGATATATGTAATACTGTCTCCTCTTTGTAGTAATACTGTCACTATCACTGTCACTATCACTGTCACTATTTTGATGATGAAATATTAATCACTATTTTGATTAAGAGATCATATTTAGCTTGGGATTTCACACCCAGTATGATATGTTCCAATAAATAACACTCTCTTACAGTGCAGCAACTCCACTGCAAAGAAAATATGCATAACAATATATATATATATATACATGCTGCCAATGACTGTTGTTTTTTTTTTTTTGATATCTGCTGAATAATGTAGGATTGTCCATTATTTTCAGCAAAACACAGAGAGGTTTGCACATATTACTGACTTATTTATTGCCGCCCCTCCCACCCTCTACCCCAAAATCAACCAGTGTAAGGGAACACAGACATACAGAACAGGCAACCCCAGCTACCAGAATAAATGTCTCAGATTTGAACATTTTCAGGTCCTGAAATCAGAACTGCTGAGAAAGACTCTAAGATTCAGCTTTGTTTCTTTCTTTAACGGTTCTCAGAATAATGTCCGACTCAGATTCCACATGAAAGTGAAGCGTTTTCTTTCAGGTGGCCTCTTTTAATCCCACTGCAGCTGTGTCCAGCTTTATCCCAGGTTTTATGTCACTGAATCAGATGCATCCCAGACCGCTGATCTCAGGACAGGGGTCAGAAGCCCTAGCAAGCTTAAGGTAAGCTTACAATGTTCGACTGAGATTTTTCCAATATGGAAAACATTAAATTTTACTCAGACTGTAATCATGTATGTGAGAGATGCCCAGAGCGTCTTAAAGAACCATTTCTAGCATGAAGAAGTTCATAAAACATGAATGGTTCCAAAATGAGCTGTAATCGCTAATAATAACACTTGAGGGCTGATCACTGCATCAGTGAAATGCATGACATGAAAGGAACCATTTGCATTAGCTACATCCATGCATCCCTGAGTGGTCAGACATAATATATGCATTAACAAATATTATATCTGTTCTTAAATAAATTCTTGATGTGAATTCATACTAAAATGGCACTTTTTTTCCAAAGAAAATGCTGATGTGCCTAACCTGTTATTAAATGTTAATGAATAATCTTCTCTGTTTCTCACATTTAATTTCTTTACATATGTTCGTACGACCAATCTGCTTTGACTGACTTTGTCAAGAGTCTGCAGTGACAAACACTAATTTAAATGCTCTACAATTATTGTTACAATTACAGGGTGCGAGAATGAAAGACATTGGTTGAGGACACACTTTATGTCATTGGCTTGTTTATATTCAGTGGATATGATTATCAATGCAGGTTTAAGAGAGTGTAGAGTAGGCATTTGAAACATGCAAATGCCACTGGAAAGGCAAAATGTTTTGTGAGGGGAATTTTGCCTGTAATTACACTCGAGTGCTGACTTATAACTTTGCGAGTGAGCTTTGGGTTGAGCTGAATAAGACCAGGCTATACCCTCTGACTGGATCGGAGAAATTCTCACGTGATTAAATGTGACATGCCGTAACCTGAGAGCTAAAATTCTCTTCTCTGAACCTTAGTATTCAAACCACCAGAGACATTAAAAGAATGTTTCTCCTGGAGCACCCCGGGCTATGCCAATATATCTGTGTGAAGCTTAAACAAAAAAGAAAAGAATTTAAAAAAAAAAAACACCTAAGCACATTGTACTATTCTGATTATATTACTTGCAGATTCAGTGGACCAAAAATGTTCTCCATGTCTAATGATGCACCAGCTGAACTTTCTAATCTGGGTACAGTAATTTACTGAACACAACCATCATCTTCTGTAAGTACTACAGACTGGATGGTCAACTCTCATGTTCTTCCTGGCTACCCACAGGGTTCCTTGCCCTGGATTTTAGCTGCCCAATTATAGAAATATCGTAAGAAATCAGGATAAAGGGGCTAAAACTCAAATAACGTATGTTTGGCATGGCTTTGTTAGTGAACATTTAATTGTTGACTGTTGTAATGCTATTTGAAATAGTTCTTCAATAAAGCATACATATGACTTGTGGTGACTAAATGTAAACAAGAAAAAAGTTACTGATTTGACAGGAAATACTGACTGACTGCTTATGCAATGTCTTAAGAATGATTTCTGACTGAGAGATGTTTCCAGAAGAACATACTGGAACGCTGAAACCAGTGACCAGCATAGTGGCCTTTCACAACATAATCATCCCATAGAACAGGACTGGCTGACTGGAGAGTGCCACCACATGCAAAACCATATAAATTTTAATGAACTGGTGCACAGAGTGTACAGGAGCCCCTGATCCTTTCCTTCTGGTTCCCAGGGACCTGTGGGGCTTGTTGAGGAGCAGGGCTTCGTGAGCAGACTAGAAGAGGATGGCAAAGATGCTCTAGCTATATCCGGATTTTTTTTTTTTTTTTTTGTCCATATGTCCTTGGTCTGTCAGAATATCAACATACGTATACCACGATTTGAAAAGTAAAATTGCTTTTTATGACCAGGTCAGCTCCTGAAGTGCGAAGCATATTTCATGGATCCATCAGCGAATGGACAAAGACCATGCACTTCCAGTAAAAAGACGTTAATTTCAAATCGCATTTTTATGCTGCTCGATCTGTCCTCATACTCACTGACTTTAAAGAAAATATTTATTTCGACGCAGCCGGTGAAGAATATGAGTCTGTGTGAAGGAGAACAGCATGGATGGGAACAGAGTTTATTGGTGTACTTGGCACACAAGGTTTAGAGTACATGCTCAGGTGTCCTTGATCAGCCTGTTCTACTCAGAGCTCATCTGTGCTTTTACCCAGAGAAAAGAGGATATTGCTGCAACTGCTGGGACATCAAACATTTTTTTTTTTTTTTGATAAAGTACTATGCCCAGAATCAGTATATAAGATTAATGGCACCAAGGCACTTTCCCATTGGTCTGTCAGTCAGTGAACGCCACTCTGTTACGTTTGATGTCACAGGGCCATAACATGAGTACAAACCTCTGTGTAATCATGGTTCAGACATTGGGGCCAGTGTGTGTTACACTGTCCTACAAATCATCTTGGATACAAACTGTAACTGCACCCATGATGTGTAAACTGAGAACAAAACTCTCACATTTTAACAGCAAGTGGAGATGCACTGGTTTTAGACAAACGCAATATTACAGAATATAACACAAAGAATAGAACACAGTATTACAGAGTTAATCATAATCATTTAAAGTTCATACAATGACATATATATATATGTTAAAAATGTCATAAAAATTGAATGATGATAACATCTTATAATCAGATTTGGAGTGAAGCTGTTTCCTGCTGTGCATTTGTATCTCTAAGACCACTGATAAGACTCAGGGTTAATAATTATCACATTCTACGGTCCAATAATACTGTGTTATGCATATTTTATTTGTTTTTATTATTTTATTAAGCAGCAGCCCTAAAACAACAAACACCCAACTGCCGAAGGCTAATCCTCCCACGACTGCTATGAGGTCTGACAGAGGATTTTCCTGGTATTTACATGGCATCAGCTTCGATAATGTTGTGTGTATAACTCCTTATCCGTGTGACGTAATGTAATTAACATATAAAGTGGGAGAGAGGTTTTTTTTTTTTTCTGGTATGACGAAGCAGGAATAGTAATATAGACAGAAGGTAAGAGTAGATGTTAAAAGGTGTTAGATACACTAACCATGTATTTGGATAGAAAATATGGAGCAGTTTAAGCTGCTGAATTGTCCAACGTTATGCCAGTGGGGTAAACTGTGGCTTTAATTCAACTCAAGAAACTTTACCCGTGTGGTTATTTTTCTTATATTTTCTTTCTTTGGACGTTTTCAGAAATGCTCTGCGAAGCATGTCAGATTGATTTGCATAATATTACTGAGAATAGTGCAGCATTTGAGAACAGAGAGAAGACCCAGTTAGCAGAGTCACTCCCGATTAATCCAGCAGTGGCAATATGCACGCAGACAAACATGCTTTCTCATGGTTGTGCTAAGCTTTCACCCTGTCCACTGTAAAAAGGCCATGTTATGGTGAAGCATGCACAGATGGCTGGATCTGATTTCCATTCATTCATATACAATATACCCACAGGGTTTGTTTTTTTTTTCTTTTTCTTTTTTTTTGTATTTCCTTTTGTTGAAACATTACTTCATTATAGCGACGCACTAACGGAATGTTTCCAATTTGAGCAGTGCTTGCTGACGCTCTGAATGCATATTCTCCTCACGCAAACTGATTTGCATATTTTTGCAGCGCATAAACAAAGGTGTGTTTGCATGCCAGATGACTAATTCAGTTTCATTTGTTATGTTTACCATCCCACTGTTAAAATTTATGAAAGCCAGCAGGAATAGACAGGGTCTCAGACAGCCAGATAAGATACAAATCGTATGTTTATTCTTTTCTTTTTTTTTCTTTTTTGAATCGATTAATTATTTATTTCACCAAATTATTGTCAGCTTTGCTTTACTGTGAGTAAGTAATGTGTGGAAGTCATTTTCCATATAAAGTTGGATAAACTTTCCCAGATATCACTAATTACAGGGTGATAGCATTAGCACTGAAATAACAAACCAGTAGAATAGAATGGAAAGTCATTTTATCTGGGTAAAATCTAAAGGGATTATATTTCCTGAGCGAACTACTTTTACTTGCATTTCTTTCATTCTGATGACAGAGTTGGTCATATTTACACTCTTTTAATTTTTTGTAATAGCCAGTGAAGTGTCCTCTAAAGCAAACGTGTCTCTCACTGGCTCTCCTTTTACTTCAGCAGCAAAATCCAAATTTTAATAAAGAAAAAATCATTTATACCCTTCATTTCGGGGCGGCTCTAAAATACGTTATGCATATTTTCTCCCACTCGGATTCTTTCATGTCATTAATTAATCAAAGAATAGCTTCACAAGAGCCATTTATAATTAGATTAATTTATCCTCAATTAGTCCCAGGTTGTTGGATGACATCTAAATTAATGTAGAGTTCTTCCCCAGCAGATAAGTAAGAGGGTTTCCAGGGGTAGTGCTGGAACCATGTCTGTCTCAAAACCCCCTTTAATGGCATGATTACTATGAAACTGTTATACTTCATGCGATTTTTTTTTTCCCAAGTCAGGGTTCTGTCAGCCATCTGGGCATCTTTGTGGACTTTTAGTTTATGTTTACATGAGAGGTGGTAAGGGGTCACAAGAAAATCCACAGTCTAAATGACAATTAGAGCAGCATCTCCCCACCGATGGTCATGTGGGTTCGTGGGGTAGCTGTTCATGGAACAGAATGTAAGTATCTCAAATACATCCCTGAGGTAATGTGTGAAAGATTTTAGAGGAAAGCTACCATGTTGATGACGGATGGACGCTTTGACATTTCTGTGGCATTTCCTGCTGCTCCTCAGGACACATGACAGACGACAGAAGTGAATGAAAATGTTTTAGCAACTGCAGCAAGAATCCAGGAAACCTGTCAGCTTCACAAACATGATTAACGAGAAAGTGAGACAGTTGTTCTCTTTATCAAACTGGTTTAGTTCAGACAGACTTCTCAATGCCCGTTTCATCCGAGGACGCTGGACATCTTCATTTTGATACCTCACGAAGATTTGAGGACGTCAGGCTTTTTCATGAGTCATGAGATCATTCTGAGTGAGAAAATCTTTACGTGGATACTGATCAACAGTCATTGTCAGGGTACTGGAAAGCTTGAATCCCAGTGTCATGAAGGATGCTCTGGGATGACACATTTGAAGATCTCCTTAAAGCTGTCAGGGGTAATTCTGCCTGTATATGCTTGTTTTGTCTAAAAAACTGACAATTTTAACCTAAATCTGTTGTCACTTCTAGTAGCAATAAGAAAGGAGGGCTAATACATAAAAAAAAAACCCTGCATTAATATGCTAATATAAAAATGATCACAACTCAGCCCATTCATCTTGAGCATTTAATTCCTTGAGAGGAGTATTGGCTAATTAGCTAGGACTTCCCAACTTTTGATACGTTTGTCACATGTCATGTGTCACCACCCATACAGAATAGTGCAGAAATGACAGACATTCTTAGCCGTTACCTTGTTTACCAGGACTTAAAGCATTTCTGTGATGAATGAGTCATTAATCATAGGAATTTTACAGAGACTCGGCAATAAGTCACCCATGTTCATAATACCACAACTATGATGTCACACCTTAAACTATTTTGAGGAATCGCTGAGCTGAGCAGAACAACGAAAGGAAACATGGGATTAATCAAAGATTAAGGCATTTTATTCCCAGGCTCCGCCTCATTTTTAAATCAGAAATCACACGCTGACGCATTGGATCAGACAAACCATTCAGTCAACGCCAAGCATTCGCACTTTCAGATATACCAAAAGCTGTTACAGCGTCCACACAAACTGATCCAACCCTATTTTACCTCGCATTCGTGGAAAATGATAGGTGATGACTAACACAATTGCCTCCTCCACTTTTTTCATAAATGACCTGGTTTCTATAGCTACCATTCAATTTAGCCCAGACACAGCTCCCAGTGCAGACCGACATTAAAGTTTCACGTTTATGCTCCGGGGTTGTGTCTCTTTGAGTCATTAGCTGGCTAATCGGGACTACATGCAGTGCTTAACACGGGAGATGGTGAATATGGGAGACGAAAAATGGTGGTTGTGCATTTAAATGTCTTGTTGTGTCCTCACTGTAATCTTTACATCCAGATACAGGGGTCTTTGAATCACGTTATCATAAAAGTTAAAAACAGAAGATCAACACACTGGCACAAATGTGTTTTTAACGAGTTAGGGGCTCGAAATAAGTGTCTAATTTGAGCGGAGAGTTGGTTCTTGTGTGCAGTCAACTCAGCACAAGCGCTGCAGCCAGACTTAATCTAGTCTTTGTTCTCTAAAATAAAAGATAGCAAACGCATCAGGAAAAATTGCAGGGTCACGTGGGCGAAGTCTGCCCCTGCTCAACCTGTCCTTGCGCAAACGCGCTTTGTAAACCGTGGTTTAACGTTTGCTGTATTGGGATTACGTCTTCTTCGTAAAACATTTCCTCCTGTTTTAATAGGTGCAGAATAATCTAAGCACTGTGAAATAAATGTTGTATCGGGGAATTTAAGAATTTTTTCATTTGTCTTCTTGCACTCCTCATTCACCATTCAGATGAAAATATTTCATTGAAATCTGTCACGAAGTCATCGCATGATTATGATTAGAATCTGAAATGTCTGTTATTGAGCAGTCTCCATGGTCCAGCGATAAAGTTGTTGATAAAAGCAGTTGTGTGTGTGTAGAGAATTTCAGTAGGTGCTTAATCAAAAGAGATGGGCCTACCAACCGAAGAACCTCACGGCGCATGCATGCTAAATTCTTGAGTTAGGCAGACACAATGAACGTAACTTTGTAGGGTTCCTTCCAATGAAAATGAAATAGTTTTGGGGTGCTAATATGGTTAGTGTCCCAGCAAATATATCAGGCTCCTGGTAGATAGTATAGATACTAAGTGGACGTAGGCCTTAGCCCTGCTCCAACTTTGCTGGTGTTCTGAGTTTAACCTTTTTCTTTTCCCATGTCCAAAGTACACACACAGAGCCTTGTAAGAGTGATTGCACAGTTATAATGGTGCGTCACAGGTAGCTGTCATTCACTCTACAGTTACAAAATTAACTGGCTTAAAGCAGATCAAAAGTTACAAAATAATCTCACACATTTTTCCCCTTTGTTCCCCCCCCCCCCCCCCCCCCACACACACACACACAAGTGTGAATGAGAAATTAGACACTAATGGTGAACTGCATTTAAAATTGGGTTAATTTCAATAAAACTTGTTTGCGTGTTTTTTTCTTCTTCTTCTTCTTCTTCTTTTTTTAACGTTTTAAAAAGTAGTCTGCTGTGGTTTGGCTGCGGGAGTTTTATAGTGCTTCCCTCAAAAGCCACTGAAACAAAGGATGAAGTACAAATGATCAATCCTTTGGTATAAAAAAAATTTACCAGTAATGGATTTATCTGTTTTCATCTGTGGTGAAATCAGATGGGTTCATTTATGTGTAAACTGATGACATGAGAATCCATTTTGGCTCTTAAATAGATTACCATTTGCCATATGTGTGATTTGCTTTCTGATTTCTCTGCTTTGTGAGGGGCTGAAGCATCAAAATCTGTGTGATCATTATTTGAAATGTTTTGGTTTTTATTTCTGCTAGTGTATTTTGTCTTTCAACAGATTCTGAACCCCTCCCTCCCTCCCCAAAAGAAAGCGGGGAAGATTTTTTGCAAGTAGTGTTCCCATCTGCCAAGCCTTAAACAGTAAGGCTTTGAAACATAGAAAACAAAAAGTTGAGAAATATAAACCATAACTGTGAATTGTAACTTTGAGACTGGAGTTTTTATTTCTCACATTTGTGAAACCTGGATTTGGAAATTTTGGCAAGATTTTATGACTGGAATCTCATTTCCCTCCTGCAGTATTTAATAATAAAATATGACAACGTCAAGGTATCAGTGTGTAATTCTGTTCAGTGTGTTCATACGCAGAAACGAATGTCTCCTCTCGTCGTGTGGAGGTCATTTTTAGCCAGCACAAACAAGGAATTAAACACAATCCAGATGAACTAAAGCCGCCTAGAAAGTAATGATAATACGTTACCCAAGATTCATCAAAATATCTCATTATCAGCTTTCACAAACCCTTCGGCAAAGACGTGACATCCTACTGAGGAATGGAAGAGGCTTCCCTTTCTGAATAATTCATTTTCAGTTATGAGATGTTTCTGTCACTGTAACCTAAGCATTCTTTAGCAGCCTTTACAAGAGATTCAAGGCAAAGAGAAGAGAGAGACGAAAAAAAAAAAAAAAAAAAAAAAAGAATCCTATAACCAACAGCGCGGTTTAAACAACTCCGCTATATTTTATCACCTCTTATTAGCCGTATATAACTCTGAGAGACTTTTTTTTTTTTTTTTTTTTGAAAGGTTGCTCCCAAAGTTGAAAAGGCTTTTTCGGCAGGCGCGCCGGACCCATCTCTTTCCCTTTGATATGCGATTGAACAAGTTCCCCTGCAAGAGACTTGGGGTCAGAGCCAGTCCTTCTATCCAGAATCCATATCCAATTCCTTTTCAAAAGCAATGGCCCAAATTCCCAGCCCATTCCACATTCCCTTTCACACACACACACACACACACACACACACACACACACACAAAATGCCAGTACAGTTACACAACACCCCACACTGCTGCTGCAACACCATGAATACACAAACCCATCAGATAGACAAGCATTTATTAATACATATTTGTCTTATACTCGAAAGGACAAGGCTGTGAGTTAAATTAGGACAACCACATGTAATGAATTTTAATGTTTTTAGATACACTGTCTGGGAGAAAACTGTGCGAAAACAAGATTATTGGATGGCAGCATCTTTGAGTAGGCTCAATGCGTGTAAATGCATCGGATTCTTACAAATTATGCAGAATATTCATTCATTCTGTTTTTGTAATGATAATTTTATGGATGTGGTGAGGGTTTTTTTTTGTTTTTTTTGTTTTTTTTTTAAATGCATCTTTGCTGCTGACATGTCACTTCTTTCCAGATTTTGGAGATGAAAAGAAAATGGTGAGCCCACACCCAAATCTTGAACTTACTGGATTAAATGAAAGAGGAGGTGGTGGTGGGGGGGGGGGGGGGGGGGGGGGGGTTCCTCGTGAGCAGCTGCCTCAAATGACCTCCTGTCACAGAATGCCAGCTCTGGTCATATTCACCAGGCAATATCAGAATTAAACCAGGTAAACAACCCTTTATAGAACTGTCAACAGCATGCTCTCCACTGCATCAGCATGAAACTACTGCCCAGACGCCCAGTAATTACATGTACTCTAATTACATAAGAAAAGCCAGGATGCATATAGGAACAAAGTATGACATGCAACATATGTCTTGCAAAATTGCAACTCTATCTATCTCTGTATCTATCTATCTAGCTAGCTAGCTAGCTAGTTATCTATCTAGCTATGTCTGTCTTTCCACTTGTCTCTCTCTGTCTCTCTCTCTCTGACAAATATTGTTTCCAAATATGTAAAGAGAACATTATGGCTGGTTGTCTTTGACAAAGCCCATAAATTTTCATTGACTATTTAAGCCTTGTTAGTTCTCTGTAGTTCAAATAAATGAGTTGAGTTCCAGAGCCATGTATTGTATTGTGCCTTGCTTTCTGAACCATGGTGAGTTTAGAGGAAGCACAAACAAAGGCCTTTTCCTAGTTTTCTTTCTGTCTGATTTCACTTAGAGAGACTATAGCTTCTGGCATTTTACAGGATGTAGACTTGTAAGGCAGCAATGACTCAGAGACAATGAGTGTGTTTTCACTGTGACAGAGCAGTGCTGAAATACCAATAATGTTCTCTTTGCTGAATTACAGACTGTCGGCAGGTGCAGTGTAATTGAACAATTCAACCTGAAATTTGTCCAGTTAGCCTCACTTCACATCAAACTGTACTCATCAGCCATTACCTTATGTTGACCAGGAAAGCCTTTTGCACAATGGGATTTAGGCCAATATCCCTTCCCAAATACCATGCACACTCTCTCTCTCTCACATACACACACATGCACACACACACGCACACACACACACACACACACACACACACACACACACACACACACACACACACACACACACACACACACAACAGACATATGCACGCACGCACACGCACACGCACACACACACACACACACACACACACACATACATACACATATGCGCGCACACACACACACACACAAACACACGCACACACACACACACAAACAAACACTCACACACACACACACACACACATGCACATGAGTTTACTGACTATGAATCATACTTGAAAATTTAACAAGTTACAGTTACAGGTAGTTTACAAATGAACTTATAGAGTGTTGTTCTCTTGCTGACAAAAAGTATTGTAAACCAGTGCAACATCTGCTCTCCAGTATAGTCCTTTGTCATATCGTGATGGCTTTCGCATCTTATATCTGTTATGCAACAATTATGACAATATTTTCAAAAAAATCCAGTCACTCAGATTTAACACCTTTTACTATCTAACATTTAACCACTCAAAACTGGAAAACTCTTCCATTCATCTAAAAAAAAATGAGCAAAAAAATTACAAATATTTCTCAGGAAAGACAATAATTATCTTTAGTTTCCTAAAGAGTAGCACCTGTGTCTTTTAAAGGGATGGGGGACATGTCTTACTCTCTTAAGCCGAAGATTGAGCATTGTAAAACTAGGAAAAGCTAAATGAATGACATTGCAAAGAAGTTGTGTTCATGTGTTGTGTACCTCTCATTTTGGCCCCCATGTCAAAAAAAGTGTGAAGACTTCTCCAGTTCGGCTAAAAGAAGAGGGATAAAACTGAGGACAGAGAGAGGAAATGAATATTCGGTATTATTAAGACTCCCTCCAGTAGAGGAGTGTATTCTACACATTACAGGCTCAGCTGATGCTGTCCTCTAGATCTTTCTCCCTGGGAAACTCCCTGTTCACCTCAAAGGTCGTCTTGGGCAAGCCCTAGTCAAAGTTCATGACCCGAGAGAGAGAGGAAGTGGAAAAATCTGGGAGTTTGATGTTCATTTTCAGTAGGTCGGGACGAGCTGCAGCTTCAGAGGGAGAAGTTCTAGCTCCGAAAAAGAGAAAGCCCATCTCTAAAAATACAGCAAGGAACAGAGGGGAAAAACATCATCAGGGTTGACCCGAACATGTTCAATTTAATTATGATCAGACAAATAACAGAGACGGGGCAAAATTTAACAGAGCATCTGTTACATTGCCCGGATTACTGCCCTGTGAAAAGTCTGAGTTACAGTGGTAGCTAAACATGCAGTGTTTGTACAGAAGTCTGTACATTCTGTGTATAGAACTGTAACATTTAATACAAGATGATATTATTTTTATTTTTTTTTTTGTGGAAAACTTTTGAAAACCATGGGAAGTTTGTTTATATTAACACTTTGCAGTGAAGGATTCAGAGGAGGAACACTATTGTAATCAAACATAAGATATAGAATGATGGAAAGGAAAAACAAACAAACCATTCGGGGGAAAAAAACTCCACTTATAATCACCATCTCCATAGCAGCTGATACCAGTACACAAAGCTATGATTTTCTTTTTGACAAAGAATATCAAAAAACTATAAAATCACTGTACATAAAATGATATTTCTGTTGAAAATACACTGGAAAAATAGAACTTTCTTGACACATTGCCAAATTTTGTTCTTAGCTTTGGGACTGCAGATTCATGATAAGGTCAGTACTTGGCATACATTTTTGTAATCACAGGTAAAGCAGGCAGGACTTAAAAAGTATTTGATGATTAATGAGTGGTTTGGGTTAAATATCAATTAGCAATGGAAGTAACATGCCAGATTAATCACAGAGGGTTTGGGGAAACACCCGTAAAATTAACAAACGATCTTAAGATGGAGTTTATGATGCTTTGGGAATTTTATTCCTGACTAATTAAACACTGACCAGCTGAGACTTCCACCGTGGAACAGGCGCCTTCTTTTTCTCCCCTTCTTTCTTCATAAATTTCATGTGTCCAGCCTGTGCTGTGACAAACACACACACACACACACACGCACACACACACACAAAGAATAGGTTTTGGTGGGTGGAGGGGTGCGTGCTTGATAAAAGATTTGCTTTTGATCTTGATGCTCAGTTGACTTCTGATGGGTTGATACCCTTATTATAAGCACTCGAGGGAATTATGCATTGTTTGAGAGGTGGGCGGGGCATTATCCGTAGTCAATATCTTTAGAGAATCATCGTTTTTCTGATTTGCACCATAAACGGCCAGTGTTCCTCATTAGAACACGCTTCTTGTTTTCATGGTAGTGTTAAAGACAGGCTTCCAGATTAGAAACAAGAACCGGGA
This sequence comes from Chanos chanos, assembly GCF_902362185.1. Taxonomy (NCBI): domain Eukaryota; kingdom Metazoa; phylum Chordata; class Actinopteri; order Gonorynchiformes; family Chanidae; genus Chanos; species Chanos chanos. The sequence goes on along the minus strand of NC_044506.1, from coordinate 18,561,235 downwards.
TATCGGAAAAGAATTTGATCTCCATTTCACTTTAGTTAAAGAGTCACTTTAGGCTCTTTGGTTTTGTTCAGATAAAAGGATGAAAGATAACTGGGAGTAGCCCTCTCCCTGCGGCTAAGTATGGGGGCTCAGCCAGGATCAGAGGTGGATGACAATTAGTGACTCTCTTCCTCAGCTGTAAAACCACACGCTAACAGCAGCAAGGAGTACGACCAAATAGAATGAATGCCTTTGTAAAAAGCACCCGCACACAGATGTACTGTATTAGTATATGACTCCCCCTTCTTTAATCAGACAGTGAAAATCTTTGAGGAATGAATTAGCATTCGTCGGAGTAGGAGTAGGAGAGCTCTTCAATTTCATATCAGGAGAGAATCACCCAGAATTTCTTTTTTTTCTTGTGCATTGTCTTTCAGATCATTTCTTTAATGCACTATTTTGGAGAAAAAAGGATTGTCCAACCCACTTTCCCACTTCCGGAAGAGACTATGTTGAACCTGGCAGAATTAATTATCACGGGCACGTCACAGGGCTCAGAATTTTAGGAAAAGTGTTTATATAAATTCTGAGCCCTGTCTGAGCAGTCTATTGGATCAGCTGTGTAAATATATACCCATATCTATATCTATATCTATCTATCTATCTATCTATCTATCTATATATATATATATGTGTGTGCGTGTGTGTGTGTGTATATATATATAGGTCTGGCATGAGCCCTGGGATGTATGGACTGTCTTTTTCTGAAAAAACACAAAAGCTAAAGAGGTAAAAGTCATAACAGTAGGCCACACATAATAATTTATTTTCGTACCAAAATACTAACAGAAGTAAAACTAAATCCAAAAGACTGGGATGAGAAGTGGCACCTTCGTCTCATTCACAGTGCATTCACACACAGTCAATACTACAACACAACACAAAAAAAGGCCTCTTTGGTTGGCGTCTATGGAGGCCAACCTTGTGCAATGTTCGCTGGAGTGTCTGCCTTCAGATGTTGGAGCCAGAATTGCTCAGATTCATCAGGATGGCCTTGGTGGTGATCCTTGGATTCTTCTTGGCCTCTCGCACCGTCGTTCTTGCCAGCGCGGGGGTAACTTTTGGCTTCCTACCCCACCCTTTGAGCTTTTTCACTGTGTGGAACTCCCTGTACTTTTAGATTATGCTTTTCACTGTGCCCACTGGCGCTTGGAAACACTTGGATATGGCTTTATAGCCTTTCCCTGTCTTGTGAGCAGCCACAATGTGCAACTGGAGGTCCACTTGGAATGATATAGAAGCTTGCATTTTCTCAAAAATCTGCGACAATTTCAAGGGGTATGAGTAAGGTTGGACATTGCACTTTTAGTAAAAATGTAAAAAAAGAAAAAAAAAAAATCAATAAATAAATAAATAAATAATAGAATTAGAGAATTAGTTCAACTGTATCATTAACGTCTCTGACACAATGTCATACCGTCTTTTGTCACTTCTTTTGTCACTTGTTTATGTCATTTCGAGCCAGATGAAACCTCTTGGTCAGATAAAAATTGTTAGCCCCCTTTATGAAATCAAACTAAACCCTTAGCTTTTCCATGGAAATGACTAGCACCAAAAGTGTTTATGGTATGATTACTTCTAAAAGAACAAAGATAAAGTCTCCATGAAGTTTGATGAAGATATTTTACAGATGCACTAAGCTGAAACAAGAAAAAACAAACACAAAAAGGCCAAAATTATTAGCCCTTTAACAATAGTTAACAGTGTAACCTTTCTGACTCACAACTGACAGCAACCTCTTACTGTAGTTCCTAATTAGGTTGGCACATGTCTTTTGAGGGATCGTAACCCATTCCTCCATGGAAAATTGTTCCAGCTCATCCAAATTACTTGTTTTTCAAGCATGGACCTTAACCTTGAGTTCCTGCCATAGATTCTCAATGGGACTGAAATTTGGGTTTTGAGAGGGTCACTCCAGGACCCTGATTTTGATGTCCCTCAAAAAGTTTTGGACCAACTTGGATGTGTGCTTTGGATCATTGTCTTGCTGGAAGACCCAACGGCGACCTAAAGCCAAACTGACAGCAGATTTCTTCACATTATCTTTCAAAATGCCAGTATAATCTTCTTTCTTCATGACCCCATGCACCCAAACAAGGTTTCCTGTGCCTGAAGCAGCAAAACTGCCACCAACATGTTTAACTGTGGGAAACGTTTGGAAATGGCAGGATTGTCATCCCCTTAAGATGGGCAAACACTACCTTCATTCCGAGGTCCAGACTTATTCCTTTGCTTTTTGGCATAATGAAATGACGTGTTACAAAGAATGTAACAGCAGTGCCTCTCAATCTAGCCTTCAAGTGCCACTAGTGCTCTTCACTGGAGTTAATTTAGTAGAGTTCAATGCTGACTGATTGCACCATTTAAGTCAGATGGGGTTCAGGTGTGGTTTGAAAGCTAAACATTTCACTTTGCTACATGTTCTTGAAGAACTCACATGGGGGGGCTAATAATTTTGACCACCCCAATTTTCAATACATTTGTTATAAAGCCATCTTGAACATTTTTTTAAAAAAATCCAAAATGTACCAAATAAGAGCCTTTACACTGATGAATGTCTTACTCTGAAAAGTTTTATGAATGATGTTAACATTGGACAGAATTTTAGGAAAATGTTCCGTATCTCTTTATTTTGACCATAACTGTGTATGTATATATATATATATATATATATATATATATATGTGTGTGTGTGTGTGTGTGTGTGTGTGTGTTAGAGCTGTCAAAGTATTATAATCACGATTAATCTTGCAATTTTTATCTGCTCAAACTTTACCCTAATGAAACATTATTCAAGTGCGATATGTCTGTAAACATGAGTGGACAGAATATGCTTCATCCAAATCTGTTTATTATTTTCCAGCAATTTGCAGAAAACCTACCCCACCAACAGGAGTTTACAAAAGACAATTCCAAATCAAGCTGGCAACATTATTAGTCTACTCAATACAAACAACTTTCCCAATCACATTCATTAACATCTGCCCAACAGCAGGTTGGCCATTTTGGATTTTGTGCATTTTGATTGATTCCAAACTACTTTAAATACTACTACTACTACACACACACACACACACACACACATATATATATTCCTATAATGTATATAATATATTATTATATTCCTATAATATAGGATCAGTTCCCCATATATATATATGTGTATATATATATATAACCAATACTGAATCAGTGCTCTTGCTTCAAGAAATTTAAGACCTTTGGGTACAACACTCCAAATACTAATAAGGCCAGCCAAACAATGCCTCCAACTGCAGGCTAATGAGGACTAGGGAGAGGAGGGCATGTCAAAGGTAATTTGGAGAATTTGTAAAGTTGAAAGAATGTCCCATATGCTCAAAAGCTGGCAGGTGACTCATTTTCTAATGCTTTGAGGGTTTAATAGAAGAGGGGGGGGGGGGGGGGGGGGCGCTCCTTTTTTGGGAGGGGAGGTGCAGCTGGATGGCTTTTGAAAAAAGTCCAAGAGGTTTTCATGGTTTCTTTTTTTGACAGAGCCTGCAGGCATGGTGTCTGTCCCAAAAAAAGGAGTAGAAGGTAAAAAGAAGGTAAAATCTTTCTTTCTATCTATCTATCTATCTATCTATCTATCTATCTATCTATCTATCTATCTATCTATACCTATCTGTCTATCTGTCTATCTATCTATTTCCCTCTTGTCTTGGGGCTTTTTTTCAGTCAAAGAATTTCCTCTTTTGAATCAGCTTTTAGAACCCTGCAGAGGCTAGCATCCTCATACCATGCCTCTAATCAGTGAATCTCACTGACAACTGAGGCACATGCAAGCACTTCAGATATAATAAATGTATTCAGAATTAAAAAGGGCAGTTCAGTGGAGAGTATGTGATGCAGTATGGCCTACGTGCTCGTTTTCTGTCTCTCTCTTTTTTTCCTATTTAAATTTCTGATTTCAGACTGTATTTGAACCCCAACCACCATTTTCTAGTTTCCACTTTTCCCTTTCACTCCTGCTGGTTGAGTCTTTTTCTTTGATATTCTTCTCCTCTACATTACTAGTCCTCCTCTGCTTGTAACCCAGGCCTCCACAACACATATGCGTATGGACAGATGCACATAAACACATACACACACACACACACACACACACACACGCACACACTGACACACGCACACGCACACACACACACACACGCACACACTTTCAACCTTTGTCTTAGTCTCTTCTCTTTCTTGCTTGCATTTGATTGACAGCACAGGTCCCCTCACAATTCCTCTGTGACTGTCAGCAACACCAGATGGAGTCTTAGAAGCTCAGCTCAGGCAGACACAGAGAGTGTAGGAATGACTCATATTTACGGTAGAGTTAATCAAATATTCATTCCTATATGTGTGTGTTGGGAGAGGTAATCCTCTTTATGGGCACCTTGCATTGAAGGTATAGCATCTGATTTTACTTAAAAGTCAGTCAGTTTCTTTGGATCTCTGTTGCTTTACTTCCCCTGGGTCTATGTCTGCTTACCAACCCTTTGCTTTCTGCCATTTTGTTCTGAAGTAATATTGTAGCTATTCTCAGTATGAACAATACCAGTTTTCTTTCTTACATACCATTTTAGCTGACTCCATCAAATGGACATATGAAAACTGCCTAAAATTGTTTTAATACCTGTCCATTTTTGTGAAATTAGTTTGCGATAAATTAAATAACTGAAACAGCAAGCATAACATTTCACATTAATTAACCTATACTTTTCAGTTTTACACAATTCTTTCTTTTTAATCATAAATTATAAATTGTGCTCCTGCAAGCTAATGATCCCCAGTTATCAGGAGAGAAAGGAAAATTCTCCGCCTACTCAGAGAGTAAAGTTAGTAGTCCAAATCGCCTGAGATATGACAGTTTTCCTGGCTTTCTTCATTTCGTCGTTCCTCTATGCCTTTCTTTTCTTTTCTTTTTTTTTTTATCCACCTCTTGATCAAAAAGCGGAGAGTTCACGGTTCTTCTCTGCTGATCAGTATTCTGATTCAACGCGATTTGACGACAGAGCTGATCCTGGGTCTGCCGGTTAGAACATCAGACGTGATACTTTTCATGGAGCGTGGAGTCTTCAGATCACACAAGTGTGGACAGGAATGAAGGGATACATATTCTTGCCATGTTCCTACGGTTACCTTTGTAGGTCATTGACTCTTAAGACCCCAGAACCTCAAATGGCTCTTCAGAATGCTTTTGCCCACCATTCTTTCCCTCCAGTCCATAAAACATTCATCCTTTTTTGAAATGTGGGCAAGAACCTGAGGCAAAGAGGGTGAGAGCTGTTAATGCATCCAGGCTAGACGTCTGTCCACATCAGGCAGACATGTGAGGAGGTCTCAGCCAAATGAATAGGGCAAATAATACACAAACACACACAGATACACACACACAGACATGCACAGACACACACACACACACGTCAGGCAGACATGTGAGGAAGTCTCAGCCAAATGAATAGGGCAAATAATACACAAACACACACAGACACACACACACTCACACGCACACACGCACAGACAAACACACACGTCAGGCAGACATGTGAGGAAGTCTCAGCCAAATGAATAGGGCAAATAATGCACAAACACACACAGACACACACACACACGCACAGACACACACACACGTCAGGCAGACATGTGAGGAAGTCTCAGCCAAGTGAATAGGGCAAATAATACACAAACACACACAGACACACACACACACACACACCTACACACACACACACACACACACAAACACACAAACAATGACCAGAGGCTCTTACTTTCACATCTGACTTTCACTCCGTTTTATCTTGTTTAAATTGCACAATCTGATGACCATTTCTGTGGTCACCTCATGAAAAGTCAAAGGTCAAAAGTCTTGACTTGTAGCATTGTCCTGAGCCAGCTCAAATGCCTCATTCTCTCTAGGGTTAGTGAGTCCCTAGCTCATTAGCTGTATCACATACCTGTCCTGTTAAATTCCTGTTAATTCCCTTATCTTTATATAAACTATACTGTCGCAAAGGTCTTGCACACACATCCAGTTTCCCGTGAACTTCTTAGACTTTGCATTATTTCTTTAGCACTACATAGTAACATCCCTATACACAGTCATTAGCCTGTTCACGTTGTGATGTAATTACAGATATGAAAGATTTATACTTGTGGGATCACATGTTCACTTATGAATGTTCATTTGTGGCTCCAAGCCATGTTCTTACTCCCAAAAAACAACAGACATGAGCTCTGCAGGCTGAAACATGAGGGAGGTTAATATCACCATGATCCTCTCTCTCTCTCTCTCTCTCTCTCTCTCTCTCTCTCTCTTTCTGTCTCATTCTCTCTCTCCCTCTCTCTCTTTCTCTCTCTCCCTCCTCTCTGCCCCTGTCTTTCTCTCAAGAACACAAAAACTTCAAAACAGTGCAACCTTTAAACTTGAATATCAGCTGAGTGTTCAGTAATAAAATAAATAGATTTAAAAAAAAAAAAAAAAAGTCGAGTAAAAACCCTCTTAAGATTACACTTGATAACACTTATGTCTTTCTTTCTTTCTTTCTTTCTCTCTTTCTTTCTTTCTTTCTTTCTTTCTTTCTTTCTTTCTTTCTTTCTCTCTTTCTTTCTTTTCGAGTTAATCAGTTGTTTCATTCTTTCTGAGTTAATTTACACAGACTTTTGTGCTAATGAAAAAGCAGATCTGCTAAGACAAGAACTCTTTGCACGGTGCACTCCTGAAATATTGACATTGTGTTTAATCTGAGGCTTAATGTTTTTTTCCCCCTATTTAACCCCCCTTTCTTCCTCTATGTTTAGGAAGTCCCTGCCATGTAGTTAGCCCTGTATCCGTCCAGGACTGTGACAAAGCATCCTCCAAAACATGCAAAGTCAGCTACTGCTATTTTTCACCTGACTAATTTATAAGCATCTCCATGGGAACACGGGAAGAATGGAAGCCAATAATATTTTATCATGATTCGGCTGCAGCCACACTCACATCTCTACACTGTCCCCAGAAAGGAGGGGTGTAGTGAGGAGGAGGTCTGGTGGCTTGGCGACCCTCTAAAATCTTGGCCAGTTATGTTTTGTGTGATGCCTGACTTTATGACAGAGATTCAAACTCTTTAACCCCCCAATGATGAGCAATGTAAATAACCACGGCTCCTGCCAAATGCCAACAGAATGTTTTTCGATACAGTGTTTTGTTATTGTAACTAGTTGTTACAAAGTGTTACAAAGAGTTTTAAGAAGAAGTTTGTCATCTCATACTGTGTTACTGTTCTAACCTTGCTGTAGAGAAACTGTAAAACCGTAAGGATCTATACGTTCAGTCAGTTGGCTCTAATCATTCATGTGAAAGAGTTTAATACAGTAGCTAATGGTAAATCTATTGCTGGCTATTTCAGTTACCTTACAGCATTACTTTACATAAACCTGGGCAGGTGCTTTAATTCACTTTATCAATAGATATTGAACACTTTAGAGCAGGAGAGGTCTATCGCATTTCGCTCATAAAGCGCGTTAGTTTTTAGTAAATCAGTAAACTGATCCGTTTGGTCCGAAGTGTCTTGAAATGCTTATCAGTGGTTGAATCAATGTGCAGCATTGAAATCGTTCGCCAAATTTAAATCAATACCAGGGCATTGTGATGACATGGTAACAAATCAATGTCAGTTAAAGACAGTTCACATTAAGTTGATTACTAATGTACTGCTATTACAGCAGACTACTGAACATAATCAGTAATGCCAAACCAAGGACTGTGAGGATCAATAGATAAAACTTCCACAGCAGCACTCCTCTATCCCAAACAAGTAGCATCTTCCCTCTGGAACTGAATTCCAGCATAGAAGCGTGCAGTGATTCCTTACTTTGTGGTTTTCCTGTTTTCTGTTAATTGCGATGCTTGTGACGACGTCTTTGTTAAATGACTGCTCATCAGCTCTGTTGCTGTACTTGTAACCGTGACTCTTGATGTTTCTGGTGGCGTGGTGCCCCTCTTGATTATCTCTTGAATATGCATTTGGACATAAATCACTTTTGCAGCACAACTGGCTTTTCATCACGCTGAGTGTGTAAGCAGCATCTCTTTCTTGGTAGCCATTTGCATGCTAATTCCATAATGACTTGATTTTCAAGGCAATCAGCGAGACAGAGTGAAGCATACTGGCAGTGTGATTATTATTATTATTATTATTATTATTATTTTTACTCATTCATTTCTTTTCATTCTGCAACGTTTTCGACTAGGTTTCAATAAGCATTTCTGGAAGGGGGGGGGGGGGGGAGTGGGCAACAGATGCAAAAGAAACACCCCACCTTAAGAAAACAGTGCAGCGCACCTTGGCTACCATCAAATTATCTTGGAGATGAGATGAAAATAGCACCATGGCGTGTTCAATTATTGAAAATGACGGAAAACGGCAAGCTACGGAACGAGCACCTTTAGGTATTGCTGAGATGCAAACGCTTCTCACCCCGTCAATAACGACACATTTTCAGCTACGCGTTTTGGACCGCTCCCGACAAACAGGCGCTGGCCTAAGCATTACGATGATCATCTTTTCATTTATTTATCACCACAGTCTGTTTATTTTGTTTAATAATTTATTTTGCATGCATGAACATCCCATGTCTTTTCATTTTGCAATGTGGAATCTATTGTGTGTAGTACATATAATCTATTACATGTAAAACGACGAGTATGCAGCTGCCCATGATTCTACTCGACAAGACAGCCAATCATAGTGCAGAGATTCATCTCCCCTGAAGTCTCATGATACAACTGTGACACAGTGTGCTAGATCCTCACCTATATTATTATACGAAGACTGAACAAATTTCAGTGCATCTGAGGACTTCTGTGATGCTTTACAGAGGTATGTATACTGCCTCGAACACTTGAATGACATCTGATATACAAAGGGACACGGCGGAGTTGACTGACTCGAGAGCCTTGGTAATAGTTTTTCCCTCTCCCTATTTGCCCTCTCCTATCTGAAACATTCTTATGGAGTGTTTCTGTCTTTCTTTTGTCATCTCATGAATCAAACATTTCTTACCTAACAGATGGCTAGCATTCAAGCAGCTGTAACCCTCCGACAGCTGTAGCACAATGATAGAGCTCTCTCCGTTCACATTGTGTAATCGCAACGTTTTCAATCCGATTGGGCCGAAAAGGTTTAGAGAACAGTAAAGAGAGTTTATAGACAAAGAACGTCAAGGACTATCACTGACATACACACATATATACATCTATGAATAACATGACACGAGCCTTAGAAGTCATAGAAGAGGGAGAGAAGCAAAAGAATATGAGTTATTTGATATGTGAACTTGGTTTGAAATGTGAACTTGGTTTAAAATGTGAACTTGGTTTGCTGCCCTGATGGTTCGTGCTCCTCGAAACTGAAGTGTACTGAATTGTGCGTTTCAGACTGAACTATAAAGTCTTAACCCAACCCTGACATGAGATGCATTCACGTCCCATCAAGTGCCACTGCTCAGGGCCATGGCACAGTTCTGAACCGCTCACAGTTCAGCTTGGAGGTTTAAGATACTGGAGAGACACAGAAACATAAAAGTCTTTTTTTTTCCTCCAAATTGTCTCATCAATATTTCACAGAGTACGGAGGAACAAGAGAATTTTAAAAAAAATGAGGAAAGCCATTCCCCTCATCTTATCTTAGTGCCCAAAACCACTTAGAAAATACGTTCTTAAATTTTCCTTCCTTTTATTGAAAGCTTTTTTTTCTCTCTCTCTCTGTGTGTGTGTGTGTGTGTGTGTGTGTGCGAAAGAAAAAAAAGAAAGTACAACTTTCTTAAAATTTCTCCCCATCTTTTTAGGAAGACAATCAAACTCTCAGCTGGATTCCATTTTAACCTTTAGAGAAATGCCCCCTTTTGTGCACTGTCCTTTTGATTTGTGGCAAACTTGCAAAATCCTTGATCTGACATCAAATTGGTCTATTCTAGAAAGTCCTCTAACGTTTAATTATGCTTGATATAAGCAGGTGCATGCTGTACTTTGGTCTGGCAAAGTAATTGTTTTTTATTTGTGGGGAGAAACAGAATTTCTATATAACAGTTTCACATTCTTTTGAACTGATACATTTGAATGCTGTCCCCAAAAAGGAGGGAACAATTATGAACTGTTCACTATGCTTCTTGATGGAAAGACCAGGATTGAGATATGCTGTGCATTTCTAATGTTGTCTGAGGGCTCAGTTCCAGTTTAGTGACCAACCTCTCAGGAGAATGGTCATTTCACACACACACATGCACATGCACAGGTACACACACACACACACACACACACACACACAGGCAAACACACACATAAACACGCACAGTGTACAGTGGGTACTTTCCACTGACTTCTATTTTACTGTGACTAACTACCAAATGAGGCATCACTTGTCAGATATTTATATCCTCTAGGACAAATTTGGCTCACACATAGCCACAAAACATATCACACTCGAACACACACACACACACACACACACACACAAAGATAAAGTGATTTTGGGGTCTTTGGTGACCTTCGGAAATTTGAAGAACACAATCACAGCTTGCCCAGATCTGGCCATTTGGGGTTATTAAGCTTACAACGGGGTGTTCCGATATTTGTTAAGGCCGGGTGTTTCCCCAACTTGTCGGGCTACTACTTTACGGTGCATCTGAGTTGGCATTATGTCATGTCACCGATGCTTTTACTGGAATCTAGAAGCCTGTGCTTATGCTGCAGGTGCTGTTCTTTTGCAGGAGGGTGATCATGGTGTCGATCATCCTATGTGGTATTTTTTTTTAAGGAAATTTAACAGCATTCACTAAACTACAGCACAGTTGAAAACGATTCAATCGAATCAATACATTGTCACGTGTTGGGTTTTAAGTATCAAACAGTGGGATGTTTGATTTTAGGTGGGGGGGGGGGGGGGGGGTATTATGACCCTGAGTCATAAGTGTGTATTATTGTTTTTTGTGTGCTGCTGTTTTTCTCCCCCTGCCTGTGTGTGGTGCTGTTTCCTCCCCTGTCTGATGTGTTTTCCCATCTGTCTCTCTGTCCCTGTAATGTGTTCATTTGCAGGTGGAGGTCGGGGATTGGCCCACAGCCTGACGGCGCCGTTTTTAAAAAGACGCTGCGTCCACATGCCGGTTGCCCTCCACTTTTCCTTGCCAACTTGACCGTGCCCTTTCGCTGTTTCGATAAGTCGTTGTGTGTATTTTCTGATAGATATTCGTTGTATATACTGTAAATCTGTGTCTGTGTGTTTAGTTGATATTCATTGTGTATAGTGTCTGATAGATGTTCGTTGTATATATTGTAAATAATTGTTTGTGTGAACAGTCCTGGTAGTTGTAGTGGGTGTGAAGCCATTTATGTTCGTTAGGGAGGTAGGGCAGTAATCTGTATTTTCTTTTTCTTTTATTTTGGGAAGTAGGTTATTTCGTTTGTAAATTATAGATTGTTTTGGTTGTTGTTTTGGCTGTGCTCACCCCCGACGCTCTTCACTACCACCTCTTTGTAAATAAATCACTTTTTGTTTTGGACTGTATTCGTTTCCACGGGTCATCATTGGGAGTAGGGAAAAGGGGAGTCACTTTTATGTTATGCTCGGTACCTCCTAGGCTGGGCATAACACTTGATACCTTCATCATGTTCATCACTGGTGTTGACTATTCATGTAAATAAGCGTTTTGTCACTTGCTTCTTTAACACTGTGTTGACTTTTATGGCATTACTTTGGTGTGCTGTTAACTGGCGTGATTTATAGCAAGTGAGGAATTACATAAACTATTATGGAGTGGGAAAAAGAAAAACATGGTTGTAAATTCAAATTCCCAGAACTCAACAACAGGATTTCAAGGACATACTGTTGCCACAGTTATATCACAATCAGGTTCAATAAAATAGGACTGATTTACAAATATGATTTGGACAATTATTTTATTTAGAAAACTTTTGTTAACCTGAGCAATATGGCCCTGTAACCGAAACACACATTTACTGGTTTATGAAACATAAAACTTATCTTTGACTCACAGAAAAAGTCAGCCAGTTTCATTAACCACATAAAGTCTTACAGATGCAGACAAACAAACAGAAAATTATTCTGAATATCCTGTGAAAAAAAAAAAAAAAAAAAAAAAAAAAGATACTCAGCCAAACTTCAGAGGACTGGATTATACAGGATCTAAGGGAAAGAAGAAAACTTGTATTCATTTATTTATTTGTCTGTAGATCAAACACGTCCTGGCAGAAGTAATGTGGGCTCTGGGTTTGACTCACACAAACATTGTGATTTGGACATGCTTTTTGGACTTCTCACTTACTGCATTGGTTGGCTCATTTATTTGTATCACAAATTTATTGAAGGAAAAGTTTACTTTTTTTTTTTTTTTTTTTTGCAACCATCATATTTTTTTTCCCTTAAAACAGAAACTTCAGCAAAACAGACTTAATGCATTCCAGCGAGGTTCAGACAATTAGCATCCTAGCGGGAGACAATGAGTTATGTGAGGTCATGGTTTGGTCAGTTCAGATCTTGGCCTCATTACCTGTATTGTTTTCAGCTGTAAGAACGCAATATTAACATCTTGTAACTCGACTATCACAGACTGCAGAAAGCATCAAGTAAGCCATTAACAAGGTTGTCCTAGGGTGAGAACAGCATGCTGAAAAAAAGAAAAAAAAGAAAAACAAAACAAAATGGTAAAACAGTCCTTGAGGAGCTTACTTGTGGGTATTTCTTGAGGGCAAGACTGATCGTCCTGTTTAAGCCCTGAAAAAGATATTATTAGAATTCTACCCAAGGCCTTGCACATGAGATCAGAAGTGCATATGTACGCAAGTTGTAACCTTGACTATAAATTCACCCGTCTTCTGAATATGGACAATCCAGTGGAGAGCAGAGCCAGTTCAGTTTGACCACTCAATGACCCATCATGTAAGCGCCAAAAATAAGCTTAATCTGGCAGACCAAAACATGACTCATGATTAGTCCCCAGGCCGACGGCGCTTCTCAGATCTCCTAGACTTAATACATAAGAACTACAATCCAAAAACCGCTTTGCAAATATGTCTTAGCTACCCTGCATCCGGAAATTCACTTCACTTCTGAAGCAATCCGGTGGCTAACAGGATTCACTCAGATTCTGCTGTCAAAGTCACAGGGTTAACTGTACCTGCACATCCTGATCACACGATGGCACAGCAGGAGTCACCTAGACTCACTGGATTAAAGTTGGCCCCTCAGGTTAAAAAAAAAAAAAAAAAGATTTAGTCTTTCAATATAATTTGCCGTCAAGCTTACAGGCTGACCTGCCCTACAGTGAAGATATCAAACACATCTGAATGATCTCATATATGTTGTGTAAATACTGGTACCAGCCTACGTAGCTGTTAGCATAAGCCTACTATTGTAATTCCCCTTTATGCTATTATGGATCTAACAGAATATCATGACCATATAGGAGACTAGTAAGAGCTCTCAAGAGAAGAGAAGAAGGTGACTGCAGAGGTTATATTACAGTTGTTGCCTGAGTGCTCAGGTGGCAGAGTGGAAAAGATGCTGGCCCACCGCTGTGGATGCCTTGGTTCAGATTCTGGTAGTGTTGCTTCCGACTTGGTGTCCACATGGAGTCTCCCTACTGCTGAAATAGTGACTCCCACTTGTTCGTCATGGGTGCCAGTTTAGCGAGGGGTGGATCCGGGGTAGCATAGGGTTAACTTCTGCTAGCATTATGGCTTGCCAAAAAGTCTAGTAAAAGGAAAAAAAAAAAAAAAACCCACCACCAAACAGTTGTCAACTGGATAAAAAGGTCGAACAGTTGACTGGGCAGGATTTGCTTTGATAGGTGAATGAACTGATGATTAAATGTGCTGAAACAATGCTAAGAGCCTAATTGTGCGTGGATTAACTTGCTAGAGGTTGGTCAGCTTTCCGCTTGCATGCCGTAGAAACTCACGTAGATTTTTTAGATTAGATTGTTTAGGGTTTTACTTGTTGCTCGTTGTTAGATGAATTCTCTTGTAAATTACATCGACTTGATCTTGCTAGCCTCGAGTGGTAATGTGATGCCAGACTTTGTTGTTATTAGTTAACTTGCTGTCAGGGAAAACAGGGGACTCAATTGCAGACTCACTGAAATTAATGAGATGTTTATTTTGCCAGGCAAAAGTCTTTCAATACACTTGACCGAAATCGGAATCCAAAAAACAAGCAGGGGTCATACCATAGAGCAGTCAGAGGCAAGTGAACAATCCAAAAACAGAAGGCAAAGGCAAATTCCAGAGACAGGCGAAAGATTCAAAACCAGGTGCAGGGCAAGGCAGGCAGGCAGAAGAGGCAAAATCCAACAGGCAAACAAAGTCAAAAAACAGGCAGAGGTCAAGAACAGAAGACAATCAGGATAACAAAAGGCTGGCACGACACACTGTGGAAAGCAGTACAAACTGACAAACAAAGGGTAGAACAGGCAGGGTTTAAATAGACAGACTAATTACAACTTCAACGAGACACAGGTGAGCACAATGACAAGTGAGGGGCGGGGCCAGGGCACATGGAAAACCAAAATAAACAAAAGCACATGACAAAACCAAAAACAAATGACAGCTAACTCCAACATGGCCAGCAGGGGCACAACAGGGGAAATAGTTCATGCAGGAACCCTGACACTTGCATTGAGCAAATAGCTAACATGTAAAAGACCTTATTTCTCTCTCAACTCACACTAGATGTCCAAGCATCCATGGTGAATGCAGAAACTTCTTAATCACTGAACTTTATGTTAACAATACCAAAGGGTGAAGGAGCTCATAATTCTAACTGGGTTGATAATGAACTGGATGTCTTAATGCTGGCTGAATCATTCTTGTCATGTCATTCCATGTTTTTAATCGATAGCAATGCCAGTTATATACTTTCTTTGATGGATTCCTCCATTTCTGATTGGTTTGAGAGAGTAGTCTGGGTGAGAATTCATCTCATTCTGAGAAAAAGGCACCATCACCGAATCCTTTGTAATCTCGGATAGATCTCATTGGGTACATGTCTGATTGATGAGATAGATCTCGGTGGGTATACCTCTGATTATTTGGAGGTAGATTTTAAGACAGTTTCTCGAAATCCAGTTTTGATCTTTGTGAAGGGCCTTGCTAATCCGCATCAGCTGGCTGCTTAAATGAGAGAGGTAATGGTTACATCTGTCCCTAGAAAAGTGTCCAGTGGTCCCATTAACTGTCAGCTGGGTAAGTGTCCCTGAACCCTGGAAAAAGTCTTCACCCATCTGCTGCTTGTCTGTCGCAAGCTGTTTTTTTTTCTCTCTCTTTTTTTTTTTTTTTTTTTTTACAATGGACAGAGTTTAACCAGCATAGCTTTCGCACATCTTCTTACACATCAGAGATCTGAAATGCCAACTTGTGTTGGTGACTCATGCTCCAGTCTCAATTAACTTGCACATAAATTAATTTGAAACTCACCACAGTCATGTCCTCAACTGATTTCAGACTGAGTGTGGATTCTAGACAAGGGGCCCTGTGAACGATGAATGGAGAATAACACTGTTTAAATTAGTAAAATGTTTAAGTGGTTTCATTTTTAAGCAAATGCTTAATCTTTTTTGATTTGTGGTACATTCTGTCGAATTAATCATGTGCTGTCGAGCTCACTTCACCAACCATTAGAGTAAATAAAAGTCCAGGTAAATTTATGCTGGTAAAATAAACAAACTGAATACATGTTGATTACTGTCTAACTCAACCTTATAAAAATGTTTTCTACCTTTAGCTCCTATGCATGTGTGCTTTGAATATTAAATACCTCAACGGACTTCAGTCATTACCTTAGCCTTGATTATCGTTGGCCCTTAGACCAAGCACGACATGGTGCCGCTGGTTTAAAACAATTATATTTCAATAAAGACATTAAAAAAGAAAAACACTCTTCTCTTTCTCTATTTGTGTAAACTCTCTAAAGGCCAGTGAAACTAAATGTCACTACTTGGAGCAATGATTTCCCATCAACCGTATTCTCTTTGCACCGTTTAATCTTTTTTATGCTTTGCTTGCTTAAACCGACCCTTTCATTCTCCTCTGAAACTGTCCCTCCCTCAGGCAATTCTATCTGATTTGACCTTTGCACCCCAAGCCGGGCTTTCTTTACCCAACTCTCCCTCTGATTTCTTTCCAAAACATCGAGAAGAGAACTTCCTACACTTCGCTGGACACCGTTTCGTTGCTCACTGTGGAATTCACTTTTACCTTTTACATCACCGCCCCAGGGATCTGGTCCTCTTTTTAGTTTGTTTGTTTTATACCAGGAACTTTCTGCCTGATGTGACTTCAGGTAAACTTTGGAAGTGTTTTTTTTTTTTTTAACCTGTATTGTGTCATTTGACAAATCTGGGCCTTGTAGGCAAGAATTTGCAGAGGTCGGGTATTCTATTAACCCCCTTTACCGTCCTCTTAACTAGGAAGCTTCATCAGGCGTCTAATACAGATATCCAACCTGCAAACAAGAGATGATAAAATTTGAGATTTTTTTTCCTCCTTAGGTTGAAAGAGGAAACACATATCGATGTAAAAAGTGCTTCATAGTGCCTAAAACTTGTGGATACTTGATACTGATTTGTACCACTGTGGTTGCCAACTTTTGATTTTTAGCTCAATGAAAGCTTCAGTGTACTGCCAGCAAATTGTTCAGTATCATTTTCTCTGTGTTAATCAGCCAGTAATCTTTGGCTAAGCAGGTTGTCAGTCCTCCACCACCCGGAGAGCCACTGTTAACTCATTTAAGGAAAATCCCCAGGGGTAATATCTCTCATGAATTGTGCAATTAACAATCATTCCTATGTGAGGGATCCTGCTCTTAAGCTGGGAGACAATAGAAAATTAGTGATTGGTACCCACACTGTGATTATGCTTTTGCTCACTGTTAGTTGTGTGAATTAAGTTATCACACAGGCGCATTGTGGGAACCAATCAATAGCTTGTGGAGAGACCTGCTGGGTTCGTATCAGAAGGATTTCTAGTTTAAACCTGCCTTTTCTTAACAAAAGGGTTCTCTCTCTCTCTCTCTCTCTCTCTCTCTCTATATATATATATATATATATGTATGTATAAATACATGCACATATATGTTGTTTGAACACACACACACACACACACACGCACACACACATATATGAATCTTGGTGTTGTTGTTGTTCTGGAATATGCCTGTGGCATCAGGGGAGAAAAAATCCATTGAAGGGATTACCTGGTCATTCAGTACATTATGAATCTCAGATCATAACACTGCCTCCAGAGGCTCCAAATCCAAATGGCGACCTTTTTTTTCTTTTGGCCAGGTAGTATATATGTGTGTGTGTGTGTGTGTGTGTGTGTGTGTGTGTGTGCGTGCGTGCGTGCGTGTTCCCCTGTACCAGTTCTCCTGAGGTACAGTCTTTGTGAAATGTGTAATCCAATACACACGTCACTGCTTTCAACAATCCCGTTCTACATTCTCTCTCTCTCTCTCTCTCTCTCTCTCTCTCTCTCTCTCTCTCCTTTTGCTTTGTTTGCAAGCAAGTGTCTCTCATAAACACTTGTTTACACTTACTGAAATGTAATTACTGCAGCAAGACAATAAAAGTCTTTTTTTCTAAATAACAATAGCAGAGGACCTGAGATTGATTAGGTAAGCTATTTTGCTGTGAATAGATCATCCTCTCCCTTTGAGGTTTACTGAGGAACACAATAAATAAAATGACAGGCACTGGACAGATGCAGAAGAATTAGCACCATACAGATTAGTTTGAAGTACTGGTAACCATGGAGATTGTAAATAATTGAGAAAACACTGACAGAAAATTCTGATCATCTAAATATGGACGCATGAATTCCCCAACTGAAACACATGGACTAACTAACATTTGAAGCTGTTTGTGAGGAACGGGAATTGTCTTCTAAGAAGTCTAGATTTCTCTCTATATATTTATTACATTTGTACCTAAGCATTTACACATCACCTAGAAAAATATCAGTTAATCTCTAAGATTGTTGTGTAAAAGTGTCATTCAAATCCAGTCTAAAACTACTGAAAATATAATATTAATAACAGTAAAATCTACAAAAGGCTAAATAAATAAATAAAAACACACACAAAAGGATAGAATGCTGATGTCTATGGAATACAAGTTTCTCAAAAAAATCTGTTTTATATCTACTGATTTATACCTGAAGGGTTCCCACACATCATATCAAAAATGCAATTCATCTGCCGGGAAGATTGTGACAGATGACAGCGAGAGCATATTTAACTACAACCTTATGAAATATGGATTTGCCTGGGACTTGACAATTTCTCAGGCTATAAATGCGTTTGATCCAATCTGTTTAACCTGGATTCTCTTTCCCCCCAGATGCAGTTCAATTCCCCAGGAGCCAAGCGATAGTCTTGCTTTCATGTGTTTCTGGACTGTTTATATTCCATCTCACACAACATAGTCATGCTTTGATCAGCTGGCATCAAAAAATATGGAAATAAATGAATATTAAATACATAATTGAGACTACAGCTGTTTAACAGTTTATGGCTGACAAAAGCAGTATTACGTAATAGTGGGTGGTAGGTGGTAATTTTTCATCCGCCCGCCTAAATGATTTTTCCCTTGTCGATTTGCATCTGTTTGGAAGGAAAACGAGCTGTCTGTCAGACATCCAGCTGCAGAACACACAGACAATCTGGGACATGATTTAATTGCTGTGCCCTTTGTCTTTGTAGGGCATGTAGAGCTGAAACAGAACTTCAGTTCATTTCTCTGACTCTTTTTCTATGATGCTCACATTGTGTCTGTGCTCAGTGTCCATGTGCAGGGTCTACACATGTTGTGATATGATATCATGTCTTTCTTTCTTTCTTTCTTTCTTTCTTTCTTTCTTTCTTTCAGTGGCATTCAAATATCAACTGTTCTTTCAAATGCAGACAAATCAATACATACTACTGACTTATTCCTTTTCATGGTTTCATAGAACTGTAATGTTTCTTATCACCTTATCATAACAACAATGAAAACTTGCCTAATCGTAGATTAAACTGAAAAACAAATGGTCTGGGAGAAAATAAGTTACTGGAAAATTCTCCCAAGATGTTCATCTTGCTTAGTAACAGAACTTTGAAGGTCATAGCATGACTAATGTCACAAAGACAGATGTTAACAAAAGGGAGGGAGAGAAAGAGAGAGAGAGAGAGAGTGAAAGAGAGGGAGAGAGAGACATCAGACTAATTTTAAGAGTTTAAAAGTCATCACACACACACACACATTTTTTTTTTTTTAATTTCTCACTGAGACCTCTCACATCTGTCACAATTAGGGGACTTATGTGTTTACTGGAAATGTACATGCCAATGAAAGAAAAAGAGAGAGAGAGAGAGAGAGAGAGAGAGAGAAGAGAGGGAGAATGATTTAATATACTAATTATCTCTGTCAGTTAATTAGAATTTAGCATGTTGGGGGTGTTAATGGGAACAGACACAGGCAGCTCTGCTGCAGAAGGGGAGAAGTTTCCGTCGAGTGCAGTGCAACGGTTCTCACACGCCAGCCTCAGCCCCAGTAATTAAGCTCACTTTGAGTGGAGAGGCCACGTTAATGATGCTGAGTGGCTGCAGGTGAAATGAAGAACAGGAGGGCTTTTTCTTTTTAAACATGGTTTTCTTAAAACTCGAATCTAATGATTTTTTTTTTTTTACCAGTTCTCTTTGAGTCATTTTATGTCCGCTTTTCTCTGTTTTTGTTTTTTTGGTTTTTTTCCTCATAGGGAGTTTTGGGATTTTTTCCCCCTTCCATTTAGGTGGCAGATTTGTAGGATTATTTTCAATCATGAGCGAGGTATGGGTTAATTTCACAAGCTGTTGCTGTCAAAAATTTTTCCTACTACTTAAATCAACATCTCTGTCAATGGTTCATACAACACAGTGACTGAAGCCAAGGGTAGGAGCTGTTTGCTGCTGTCGAGTGAAGTAATTCATTTGTAGAAGGGCGCTGTTATTTAAATTCACCTGTAAAAATCAGTGACTGCGATTCAGTGGTGAAAATGGCCATAGTGCTCCCATAACCATTCAAAGGAACATAACCAGTCTGGACCAGATGCTTGGACTCCTAGCTAGTTTTGGTATAACTGTAATTTGAACCATGAATCCCAGACATAGGACACATCTCTGTAATACAAGGCAGTCTCAACCAGGTGTTCACGGTGGCTCAGTGGTTAGCACCGCTGCCCGGGTTCGAATCCTGGCCGTCCCAGGTCCTTTCTGTGTGGAGTTTGCATGTTCTCTCCGTGTTTGCGTGGGTTTCCTCCCATCACAAAGACATACATGCTAGGATTAGTACTCCTGTCAGCGACCTTGACCAAGGCACTGGAAAAAAGACCTGGAGTTGGGTGGCGGCAGCTGCCCACTGCTCCTAGCTCATGGTGTGTGTGTGTGTGTGTGTGTGTGCTCACTAGTGTTAAGATGGGTTAAATGCAGAGGCTCCATTTCACTGCTCAGTGCTCAGTGTGTGACAAATAAATAAAGTACTTGTTGTGTCAGAAATGTTCTGGATTCCTCACAACTGATTGCATCTGCTCTTTAGAAGGTGGGAAATGCAACCTACAATTCTCCGTTTTCATATTTACACTAATAAAAATATAAGTCGACAACGCTGACAAAATAAGCAAAGCAACAATTTACTCAAATATTTATTTACCCTCACTCAGTGACACAGTGCACTGCTCTTGGTTGGAATATGCTATGAATAATTGATAGAGTGGAGCACAACACTAAAACCTATACCAGTTTTAAGCAACATCCTCCGCTTATACCTCAAATCTGTTTCTATGCAACTTTAAGACGATAAATGCATTCTCGACAAACTCTCAAAACACACCGAGTGTACTCATGAACAAAGTGAGTTCATCCATACAGTTGACTGGGAAAATCTTGAGAGTGAATGATGCTCTGCTAAGTCAATAGGTCACAATACATTTTAAGACTGTTACACTGCCCTTATGTTTGTACCTTGCAAGTTCAGAGGACACAGAAGTTAGCAAATACTAACATTTCTGAGCTTTGTTTAGGATTGAGAGAATAGAATATGACCAGTGAAAAAAATAGCAACACCGTCCAAAAGCCATTCAGATAGCGAGCTCATTCACTACGGCTGCACCGAAAATGGAGCAGAAACCTTTTTACGCCTCATCTCATTAGACTTCATTTGAATGTGCAGTGTGAATACGCTGTCTTCATACAATTTCCTGTAAGCACCGGGATGACTTTAAATTACCAAGGGGAAATGCACATTTAATCTTTATTGGAAATCAATGTCAGGGCCAAATGAAGTCAGATCTTTATTTACAGCGTTTTTTTTTGGGGGGGGGGGGGCTTTGCTCTTATAATGTTCCTCATCACCTGTCTTTAGTGATTCTGTGACACAGGAGAATAGCCTTGCCGTTGCAAGTTTCTCAGAATTGAAAGAAAAAGGCTAAGAAGACAAAAGAACAGCAATTTATGAGTCAACATCTATTGCTGTATTCATTTGTTACTGTATTCATTTAATCTGACGTCATCTCATTATGGTTACTTTCCATGACACAGCAATGTAAGGAGCCAGCTTTCAATAGAGGACTCTCTGAAACGGACTCTCAGCCTCTCTGTCCTTCTTTCATGTGAGAGTTACCAACATTAAAAGATCTTTGAAAGAGGTATTGTCTCGTTCCCAGGTGAGAAAAAGAGAAAGAATTGCATTTGTTTGTATGAAGCAGCATGTGATGTGTGAATATCACACGGGGACACTCAGCGGCTGGTCGTTCTGGCTTAGTGGAGCGACCATTGCAGCAGCTTCAGCTCCTGTTCCGACCTCCAGTCGCCCCCAGTGACTCACTGACCAGAAAGAGCCAAAGCCTCTTTGGGATCCTGTCTGTTGTCTCTGGTTTGAAACAACCTTGTGCATAGTGAACCAGAAATAACCTCTCTCCTCGTGTTCCCACCACCCTTACTGGTTTCCACAGATAAGAGGCCACTTTCAGCTTGCTCTCATAGCACTCTCTGAAGCCTGAAAAGTAGCCTTTTTTATTCCTCCAGATATTCTGGAACGACGATGAAAATGCACTGAGGAGTCAGGCGGCAGTCTGCGGATGACACCACCGTGACCATTTAAAAACCTCACTTGTGATCCAGTCTTATTTGTGCAGATTCATAATTGATGTTTTAAATGTTCTGTTTCTTAAATGATCCACGCAAAAAGAGAGAATTAAAGTGTACCACAGAGGCACTGGTTTAGACACGTTCCAGAAGAGATGTATTTTCTGCTAACTGTGTCTTTATAGTTGTCGAAATGAGGCGCACAGTCCCTTTGCTTACAGGTAAATTATTGCTTTTTATGACCAGTTTCGGTACAAACCTTAGAATTATCCTTGTGTTGTAAAAACATGTTCAGTTCAACACTTCAATATTTGAGTGTCTAAAGCTACACGTTAGATAAAAGGATAGAAGTGACTAAATAAGATGGAGGTCAAATGCTTGACAAAAAAAGTTGATTATATGATTCATGATGTGTGAATTAAAGTTATGTCTGTCAAAAGAAGGGTTAGCAATGTAATATTCGGTTTGTCAAGGATCATTGCCAAACATCAGGATTATATAAACAAAAGGGGGGGGGGGGGCACTTACGGAAAGACAGCCATTGGTGTGATTTTAAGCACACAAATGAGAGTATGGACATCTGAGGAAAAGCATAAAAAATCTGCTTCGAAATGGGATCCCGTTGGGATCCGGTCACAACAGAAGGCTGTTCACTGTGGTCTTCATAAAGTTGATTATTCTTGGTAGAGCTGTAATAAATTAGAAAAAGAAAAAAAAAAAACAAAACACTTCGAACCAAGGCTTGTGCTCACCGTTGTGTAAGTTGGTGTAATTTGCACAAAACCTGCAGGACTTACCTGAAATGCCCTTTTGAATAATTGAAAGAAAGTAACATGGCCAGAAGAGCTGTTATTTGCTTTTTCACTATGTTTAGACAAGTTTTTTTCTTTACAGAAAGTCACGGGAAACCCATTCCTAATCAGCAATATGGGTTAGATTGGGTTTCTTGGGACCCACTTCCAACTTTGCACAGTAAATTTGAGGAATGCAAAGTCGTTTTAGTGCACTGGGGGCATACAATGAAAGAAAACACATTTCCATATTCAAATGTCATAGCACCATCATAGATGTTGCTTAGCAGATTAAAGAGTAGCAGGATTAAGTCAAAAACCCTCCATAGGCTCCGTAATCACAAACTCCAACTCTGAGTAGATTTTCAGGACCTTCATTCCTCAAAGAACTTGAGTTTCTCTCTGGAGGAATGGATGGGCATCCCATGGTAAACATTTCAGAATGTCTGCATCGGTATTCCAAACAGGATTTAAGCAGTTCTGAACGCAAAGGGCAGCCCAACTCTTTATGACTTTATAAATATTCAAATATTGTTTTCAACTTCCATTAGATTGTCAAATCCTTGCACACATCCTACTTCTTAGCACCGTGAGCCTTCATCAGCTCCTTAAAAAAGTGTCTGTATCAAGTAAAATATTTGTTTTCAAGGTGATATATGGTGATTTCTTTTTTAATTAACCTTAAGTTTTTTGTTGTTTTTTTTTTCATTTATCCTTTAACAGCTTGCTTAATAGGTTTGTTGTGACACTGGTTGCAGAAACGACTTCACATGTTCACACATTTTCAGAAATAAGTCATATTTGAAAAAAGAAAAAAAAAATCGCTTTCTTTTCACCTGTATATAATTGCAGGATATTTCATGTTCTCTATTTTGAAGTAGCCTATCGGAAAGAGTATCAGTACACAGCCAGGTAGAAAATCCCTTGTAAAGACAAGGTCTTTTCTCCAAGGTCTTAACAGGGGATTAGAGACAGTCTCCGGCCAAGGCAGTCATCTGAGTTTAATCCACCTTAGCGGATTACCTTTAATTGTCATAACCCAACAAAATGAGAACTCAACGACCCGTGACTAAAACAGAGTAAAGGCAAAGTCACAGATGTTGAAGCCTTTATGCAGGGTGATATAGTCTTCCCAACATGAGCACATCATAAAACAAACAAATATTACATAAAAACAAACAAGCCATTAGTTTTTACTTTTACAGGAATTTCTTGCTATATGTTGTCCAGTGGAATGTAATTGCATCCTGTACAATACGCATAAATTGGATCGATTTATGTATTTATTTATTTTCTTTAAACCAATGGAATCATTTTTTTGTACTCCTGGTTCAGTTCAATGCCACCACTGAATCAAAACAAAAATGTGAGTGTAGATTTTAATTATGTTTGACCTTGCAGTGCTTGGAACAAATGCAACATCACACGGTATCACACCGTTGCAGTCCAATGGTGCTCCTGGGTATGCAAATGGATAAAGCTTTGGTTTCTACTATGAACACTGACAGAGCATACTCCCTCATATGGCAATTCAGACACGGCCACCATTTCACTGACAGAGATTTATTCACTCCCTGTAAAATGCTGTGTGAAAAATGAATCCATAGTGAATAAACATGGCCAAAAGCTACACTAAAAGCCATGCAACCTGCACTCATATTGTACTGTTGGTCTGACTCCTATAAAATAATATTCTCCCATCACGCTGGGGTCTGTGGTTATTGTTATCTTTTAAAGAACATTCCATTCAATTACAAATGGTATTTGTAAAGGATTTTGAAAACAGACAAGCAAAAAAAAAACAAAAAAAACAAACAAACAAAAAAACAGATAAAGAAGTTTTAAAAAAAAAAATCCTTGAATTCGCAGGTGCTTAAGTGGTGGAACAGTAAATAACACTGCAGCCCATCTCTGAGGATGTACGTTTGAATCTCAGGTTCGGCACTGGCTGTATTGGGTGTGGTGAGTAAAACAATGGACTGTGCTTCTCTCAGAGTATGCTAGGCAGACTGCTTTCCCTGTCAACACATTTCACAAACCCCAAGCATCAATGAGACACCTGTGCAGTGAATCTAGAGAACTAGCACGGGCCTCCGCATGTGTTGTGTTCCCAGAGAGGTGCTTGTAAACTGGTAGATGACAAGACATCTATGGCTGGGTTTACATTAATAATGTCATGTAAATGTTTCAGAGGATGTATGTATGTTGATCCTTAACCTTCTTCAGACTGGCAGAGGGGTCATGTCATGGCAGGAGCTCACGGTGCATATGATAAGTTTGGCCAGTACAGATTAGATGAAAGAGAGGTAAACATCCCAAAAACGGTCCCCTCCGAAGTCTAAGATATTGTTTCCATCCAGCTTTAGTTTTGAGTTCCCAGGACTTCCACAATGCTCCGTTAACTCTTCGGTGTTATGCTTTTGGGAATTGTGGAAAACATATGTGTCCTTCCCAGGTGATTGGTTTCTTTAAATCAGTGGTTCTCAACTTCTTTGTTTTAACTCCCCTGAGCTCAGGACTGACACACCTGATTCCACTGCTCAATTAATCATCAAGCCCTTGATTAGCTCAATTAACCGTGATAATGAAGAGTTAAAACAAAGACATGCAGGACAGTGGCCCCCCAGGACTGGAGTTGAGAACCACTGCTTTAAATGAAGCAAAACCCAGTTTTCAGCTTTCAGACTAGCTTGGCTCTCTGTTATCAGAAAGCTCAGTTACACCAGTGGCTTACAGTTCAAGTCTTGAATATACCCTTTATCTCATATCCCCCAACTCACTATTCAGTTGAAACTTCTGCCTACATTGCGATACATCTTACATTGTGTACCAGATAGAACAACTGTTCTTGTAAAACAATAATCTCATACAAAATGTAGGTATTAGAAAAGTAGTTGCCTGAAAAACAAAAATTCGAAACCATTATTTATTTATTCTGGCACAAGGAATCGATTAAAAAAAAAACATATAGTATACCCCTGTGTCCACATCATCTCTACCATCCAGAATGTTCTCTTTTTTCTATTTGAACTACACAAAGGCATCATAGCTCTTTACATTTCTTACCAACACAAACCGCGTCAAGAATTTGGGGAAAACAGAAACAACATCCCATCCAGAATTTATTTTCAGACTTTTGCAACTAGATAAATTTGTCACTGGAAACTCACTGAAACCCACCCAAACCCCTCTGTTAGTAGGAAAAGAATTAGTGGCCAAAATAAATGATTAATTCCAAATATATTCAGTTACATCCGTATGTGGGTATCACTACGGTTGTGACAGGTAGTGATGGCCAAATCAGCACCTAGGGTTTTCAAATCCTGTGACCTTAGGTGAAAATTTTGCCATCATCCAGGCCTAACAGGATTTCCTATTTTCTGAGTGTGGCTGAATGTGTTAGTCAGTCCTTCCTTTTTGCCGGGGGTTGGGGGGGGGGGGGTTCAGGTGGAGCGTGTAGATAAGGACAGATACCACCTGGAAGCTGTCAGCTAGTCTGGGGATATCAGTCAGCACAGTGGCACTCTCCAACACAAGAGAAATCCCTGACGGGCTGGAGTGAGATGCATCAGGCCGGTCGTCATAGAAGACTAATAAAAGGGTCAGGGGAGCATTAGAGACCTAATGGTGCATTCAGGTTCTCTCAGAATCTCACACCGCCTCCACTGGTAAATATAGTATGAGTGCCACGCATTAGTGTCTGGAGTTGAAATAAATCTTCAGCCAATGAGACTGGAGCTTTTGCCTGAGTTTCCTAAGGTAATGCTGACCGCGGTGCTCTCTCTGATGAGGTTGGAAGCTCATAATCACGGGAATTACATTTAAGAGAAGTCTGTGGGATTTTTTTTTGCGGGTTTTTTTTTTCCACATTAATCAAGGTTTTGAGGAAACACACTGGTTGGTGTAAGTGTGTACAGCCACTGCTGGATGGATTTTAAAATCCGCAATCCACTCAGGTTTAATTAAAACGATATTTTTTTTGTAGAACAACAAATAACAGTTTTAATAGTGTACACTCTCCCCTCCACACACACACACACACACACACACACACACACACACACAAATACATCGGCAATAAAGAATCTAAATAAATAATGAACACATGGCGAGCACTTCATAAAAACACTATTAAATAAATGAATCCCTAGCTTTCTGTGTGTTTCACATTTTACAAACTTATTTTACAGACTGC
Source organism: Chanos chanos (assembly GCF_902362185.1). Classification (NCBI taxonomy): domain Eukaryota; kingdom Metazoa; phylum Chordata; class Actinopteri; order Gonorynchiformes; family Chanidae; genus Chanos; species Chanos chanos. The sequence goes on along the minus strand of NC_044506.1, from coordinate 18,534,050 downwards.
ATAGGAAAACACTATGACAGGGTTTAGACTAAAATGATAGCATGCTGTACTGAATGCCTTGGTGTGTATTACAATATTGAGACTGTGCAGGAATCCATTAGCTGAGCCTTGGTTGGATTCTCCTCCACACGAGTTATGTCTCTGTTAGATTGTTTGCCCTCCTGCCCTTTCACTGATTGGAATAGAGTGCTTAGGTATCATTAAAAAAAAAAGACACTGTTGAAAAGTTATTCTCCTGCTGAGTGGAAGTTCTAAATGACGAGGCTGAAATGACTCTGCTAATAGGCAGCTGGACACCCCTGATAATGCACTCAATTGTGATGAATAAACACTGCTTCTGACTAGGCCAAGCAGAAGCGTTACGCTAAAAAACACCTGCTTTCCTCGGATGGAAGCCACAGTTTAAGAGCTCCCAGGGTGTACTTATGGTATTGTAAATGGGTTTAATGTACTATGGTCAATGGTCCTTTTCAGTGGGACATTCCAGTAATAAACTTTCCCCTAAACTTTTTTCTAAAGTTTCAACTTTACCGTGAACTTTTTTAAAACTTTGCCTACAATAAAATTAAAAACCTCAAGACACATCAGGAAAAAAACATTTTTTTGAGGATTTAGAATTATTTATAAATAATAAATATAATAATAAATATAATAATATAATAAATGTAATGAATATAATTTATTATTTATAACACTTCAAATGGTTCAGAGGGTCCCTGCACCACTCATTGAGAAGGCCGGATATAAGATATTTAAGGTCTTTTCAAAAATAAATAAATAAATAAATAAAAAATATTTATTTATTTGCTTGTTTGTTTGTCATTTTCTTGCAGTCATTACCTGTAATTACCTGGCTTCCATCCTTCCATTTTCAGCCAACCTTTTTGTTCCGATATATGTACTTCCCTTGCAAAGGTTTGCCCTGGAATCACAGAAGCTGATAAAAGTCTTTCTTCCGACACATTAGCATAAAAGCATACAAGCATTTGTAAGAAAGCTTTGTGATTAGATTGACGGTAGGTACCAGTAATAATAGAAGCAAAGCACACTTTCTTTGCGGATTTGTCAAGTGTATTCGGAGGAACTCATATGCTTCTATATTGCACTCTAGACATAGCTGTGATGACTTCATAGATACACCACTGCTATGTAAGATTGCATATGGATGTTCACTTTACAATAAAATAGATGTCAAAAAAACATCAAAAGCTTCGTAAATACCAAATTCTAGAGAACATGTCAAGAATCTGCTTTAAAGCTATATAATTCGTCTTTCTAGGTTTGAATGCTGTCATAGTAGTATCTGAAAGTGAACTATTGTAGACCTTTAGCAGGAACTGATTAAGTGAGTCTGGACATTTTGCACGTGTCTTTCATTGACTCATTATATTATCCTAACATGTGTGTATGCTCTATCAATCTTAATGGGCATCAGACAGGAACATATGGGAAAACAGGCCACTGATAAAACCATGTCTGGCTTGGTGTCAACCTTCATGATCTGTTTTTTCCCCACTTTCTTTTCTTTCTTTATTTATTTTTTCATCACTGCAGAAAAAGCCTTGAAGTAAGTTTTTGACATTGTTTTTGCCTCCATTTTTAATTTGGTGAATTTGAAGAATGTGGACAAGAACTCAGCCACGGCACTGTAGGGTAAGTTTGTCCTTTGATTTATGCAGGTCAGCATGAGCGTCAGTTTGTTTTGAACTTTGTACTGCCGATAGATGTAAACGGCATCCCTTTAAGGATCGCCTTTAAAAGCTGCTTGCGCTTTTTTTGTGCGTTACGATGCTATAATGTTAACTTCCTTACATGGATGACATAAAACATCATGGTAAGGTAGGCACACAAGCATCTAGTGTTTTGAAAGTCACTGTCATGTAAAACAATAAAAAGTTTATGAAAGCCACATAACCAACATATCTAAGCTATGTCTGTCAAGCACACCACCTATGCATGTTTTCCCAAATACTGACACTGGGTTAGACCTATGGATATCACTACTCCAAGACGCTTATCCTAATTAGGGTCGCGGGTTGTGCTGGAGCCCTCTCCCATAGCTCACTGGGCAAAAGTTGGGGAAACACCCTGGACAGGTCGCCAGTCCATCGGAGAGAGCAAACACAAACACACATTCACGCACAAATCCACACCTAGGGGTAGTTTAGTATTTCCAGTTCACCTGACTTACATGTCTTTGGACTGTGGGAGGAAACCAGAGTTCCCAGAGGAAACCCATGCAGACACGGGGAGAACATGCAAATTCCACACAAAAAGGACCCTGGCCACGCAGCCAGGAATCGAACCCTTCTTGCTTTGATGCAACAGTGCTACACACTGCTGCCCTGTGCCGCCTCTCTAACTGCTGCCTGTAATACCCAAGTTTAGCTAGGATAGATCGTTAGCATTAAAATAGCCCAAGCAGTTGTGGGCACACCGAACTTAGCTAACAACAGCAAAGCTTATTAATAAACCAGTCTTACCTTCATATGGTCCACTAAAAATTCTCCACAAGGTACAGTGTTCTTTTGTGTCTGTGGTTATTTTCATAGTAACCTGCTTGACTAGTTTCCAAAAGCAATGCGGTTTCCAGTGGCAGACAAAAGTAAATGGCTGACTAGGGTCATCTCATCAAATATGACTAACCAAGGTCATGAGTACAATTCCACCAGTCACGGCCTTTGCGTAAAATAAATATGTGATTGAATATATGAATATATGAATAAATATGTGAATTCTTCTTCTGTTTTTATTTTTTTTTGCCAAAAACTGACAACCTACATTCAGCCATTCGGAGAATCTTGGGCCCCCAAACATTACATTAATGGGGGGGTTGGGTGTGTGGGGGGGGGGGGGGGGACAGTGTGGCTACTAGGTGTGGCTGTGCATCATGTAGAAATGAAGAAATGGGAGCGATATCAGAACCTTTTTAACGGAGCAGAGACGTACTGTAAGTAGCGTGGGCCAGCTTAGTACAAATGGGCTGTATCATGCTAAACTATTAAGCCGCCTTTACATTACTGCGTACTTTCAGCTCCGAGCCTAGGAAACGATATATTTGAACAATTTTATAAACATGTTGTTATGTAAATTGTTCATTTTTTAAATACAGTTTTCAACTGTTCATTTCTTTTTTACAATAGGAATTTATATTGTGTTTGGTGATCACTATGGACCATGGAAATGCTGTTTTTATTCAACTTGACAATTTTTAAACATGCTAATATTAGCAGATGATGCAGAATTTGTAATGACTGTTAACTCCATAACCATAGCAACTCTATCTTCTGGAAAGGACTGACAGATTGGATCTGTTGGACTTGAATTTCTTCACACCGCACTCATTCATGTGATGTGAGCACTTTTTATACGATGTCATCCTTTTTGAGACCTGTGACTGATGAAATGCATCGTGATTCGCTGAAATACACATGGAGAAGGCGAAATGCTTTGTTTTTTTCAGTACGAAATGCTTTGTTTGCTTTCTTAGCCTCCGTGTGGACCACATTCCACACAGAAGCTAAGAGCTCCTCTCGCTCAGGTCGTCAGCCGTACTCACGGTCTGAAGCACAACTTTAGGCTGCTTTCACACCTGGTCCATTTTGCTGGTCCATACCCGAGTGCAACCCCCCCCCAGCTGTGAAAACCGTGATTTCACTATGCTATAAATGCGTCCCGCTGTCTGAGAGTGATGTGAGCTGCTCAGATAAGGAGGTTTTTGCAGAAACAGGCGGCAGTGCAAAATGAATTTGCAGCTCTGCTTGAAGAGAATACATGCATACATTCAAGGTGAGCGAACATTGTGACTACCTGCAATTATTTCCCGAATAGTTTTTAGATGTGACAGGTTTAGATGTGACAAGTGCCATGTAATCACTATTTTTAAGATTCTTAGTGTTTCTGAGAATTGCATGTTAATTAATAAAATAAATTACACATCATCAATAGCATTTATTTCCTGGTTTTGGATCAGATAGCTTTCACACCAATGCGAACCGCACTCAAGTTCAAGTGAACCGTACCCCAGACCCCCGTTCTCTGGAGGACTCGGGTACGGTCCCTTGGTCCGCACCCGAGTTCGGAAAACAGCGTTCACTCCAAAAAAACGAAGCGTACCAATGGCTCCATTGGACCCGGGTCCGCACAAAAAGCCCTAGTGTGAAAGCACCCTTAGAAACGTTTCCGTGGTCCACACAGAGGCTAAGAAAATAAACTAGGGGTGAGTTTGTGTCTAAACTAAAGCTACATTCTTGCATCATACATAAAAGAGTGCACGGCAGCAACGTAAGTGTTTCAATTTAGCTTTACTGATCAGTAAGCAAGCTGGGTCTATCAAAGTTGTTAAATTAAGTCTGGAACAGAATCCAGCGGGAGTGCACCTTTCAAAAAAAAAAAAACCCAAAAAAACAAAAACAAAAAAAGAAAGGAAAAAAATAACCCATGCCACATATCAAAGAGAGTTCAGAAGAATTTTTTTTTCAAACAAAATATCTTCATTTCAGTCAGACGCACAAGAACCACAATCAAAATGATTCAAGGCAGTGCAATTGCTGTTGAGAGTTGTTCGACCTTTGTCAGGTCACAGGGAGACATTTCAGCCAAAGAGTAAATTTGCTCTGAGACAGATCAATTATTTAATGGCTGCCAAATGGAGTCAGGGCTGATGATTATGTGAAACAGGGACATTACTTGGTTTTATTTTGGTTATCTTAATTACTTTGTGTGCTAAGTCAGAACTCTTTTCAAAGGAAACATCTAGAGGTTTCCTCAAAGCAATCATATGAGAGACAGTAACTTACCTCTTTCACTTTCACCAAGACAGTAATTAACTTTCTTCACCTTCAGTAATTGACAGCTGACCTGAAAAATCAAATCTCAATTTTTTCTACTCTGTTTGACCTACAAGAAGATGGGACTTGTCCTTTATCATTTTCACCATATGATATTGCGAATTAAACATGAAATAAATAACAATCCTGCCCAACTACATGGATGGTTATTGAATACTACTACTACTGCTACTGCTACTACTACTAATAAAAGTCTTTAAGAGATGCTTAATTACATAATACCTGAAAATACTGGACAATAAAGCCAAATTCTTGAGCAAGTAACTACATGATCGCAAAACCTATAAAACCTTATGATCGCAGTAAAAGACAAAAGAGAGAAAGAAAAAATGGATCTAAGGACTGCAGCCAAAGAGTCAGAGAAAATGGGTCTGAAAAGGAAAGACAAAGAGCTTGGGTAAATGCGGCCGTCCCTGCTGGCCAAAGGTAAGACATTCCAGAGTTATGAGTTAAAAAGAAAAACCCGAAGTGAACATCCAGAAGCTGTAACAGTATGGAGTGCATGTGGTGTCTTCGTGGAGTGAGAGTGACGATGCATGCTGCTGCACTGGTGCAACCGAATTTTTGAAGGGCTTTAGTGGAGCATCTGATTAAGAGAGGGTGTTACACAAGGTCATCAAGCTGGTAGGAAATGAAAACGTGGATCAATTTTTTTTACTGTGTCGGTTTTGGAGAAACACGGTTTCATTCTGGATATCTTTCCTAAGTGGAAGAATCAGGTTTTTAGTGATGAGGCTAATGTGAGAGTAACAGTGTAGGAGTTGTATCTGTTAAAAAGTCCAAGACAGATTGGATAAGACTTTGAATAAGACTCAGCTCAGTCTGAGGGTTAACCTAGCAGAGAATGAGTATGGGGACACAGCCTACAAACCGTCTATTTTTACTTCAATTTAATGTGATAAATTTTGACTCATGTGGTGTTTGACATCAGACTGGCATTTTGACAGAGCAGTTAGGGCATTATTTGTGCAGTTGTAATTCATCTACAAAGGAGTGGTAATTTAAGTGCTGGTTTTTGAAAATATGACCAAGATGGAACAGATACAGGGGAAAAAGAAGACGAAGAAGAAGAAGAAGAAGAAGAAGAAGGAGAAGAGAAAATAAGGGCCAAAACACAAAAACACTAGTGGTGATGGCACAGGAGGTAGACTTTTAGCTTCACATGTAAACAAACCATTTGCGGTTAGACAGGAAGGAGCCCAGGGATGCCCCTGATGTGTTCCAGACAGGATAACAGGTTTTTGTGGATGATAGTGACGAAAGTATCCGGTAAGACATGGATGGTGAGCGGGCCTGAGTCCACAACAGTAAGAATCCCGTTCGTGACCCCAACAAGAACTGTGTCTGTGCTTTCCTGATCTGGAAAATCAAATTGAAATGGCTCATAGAAGTGGACGTAGTGAAGTGGTGTGCTGTAAACTACTAGAAAGAAAAGGGAGGTTTGGAAATGGGCCCATAACTCCCCAAGATGCAATGATCAAGACAATAGTTCTTTGATAAGGAGCGTGACAGTAACGGGTGGGTGGAAGGGATAGCAGTGAAGAGTGATGTGTTTATGATGTTAGTATAAAGGACTCCAGAACATTAAAGACGGCTTGATGATTGATTAGGGAGCAAGGTCTCCAGCTCAGATGGTGTCCTTGGCCTTTCACAGTGAATGTCATCGACTGTGAGACGGGAGAATTCTTTAAGGTGACATCCTTAAATGTAAGCGGGGAGAACACAGGTGAGCTTACAGCAGTAGCAGTATTTTGACTGCGCATGTGTTCTTTCTTCTCAGCAAAGGACAGAAGCGTACTATATCGATCAGTTGTGACAGGCATGGTTGTTTGCTTTACAGCTGGATAAGGCTACGAAAAGTGCAGAAAAATGCTTCTTGGACTTCTGTGTACTTGATAACTGCAAATTTACTATATCTGATCAGATTTTAAGGTGTACCTATATGTGTATTTGTGTGTATTGTAAACTTGGCTAGACTAGACTTCCACCAGCTTTTGAACAGTGCCTGTGACTTAATACAAAAGAGCCACATTCATTAACATCTGTGTTTTCAGCTCATAGCAAATTGCTGGAGGTGGGCAGTATTTCAATTAAATGTATTTGAAATATGTATTTAATTACTTTTGAGTATTTTGTTATTTATATTTTGCTTAATGGAAAACAATCAGATGCAATTTGTAACCAAATACTTTGCGACATTGTATTATGTGGATTTAAAATACTTAAAATGCGTAATCGAGTATGTCATTTTATTCTCAAATAAGGCAAGAACTTTCATCACCAGGCCTACTATAGGACTACTAAATATAGCCTGTCACAGTCTTTGGCTATGCAAGTAAATCACATGACACATCCTGTAGGGTCCAGCACGCTCATTGGGAACTGTTTGTTTTCCTCGTGACCGGTAACACAAGGAAAGAAGCTGCCTTGGTGCTTGCTGCACATTGGCTTGAGGCGGTGGTTCTCAACTCCAGTCCTGAGGGTCCACTGCCCTGCACATCTTTGTTTTAACTCTCCTGGGCTCAGGACTGACACAGCTGATTCTATTGATCAATTAATCATCAAGCCCTTGATTAGCTGAATTAATGAAGGGTTAAAACAAAGACAAACAGAGCAGTGGGCCCTGAGGTCTAGTGTTGAGAACCACTGCCTTAAGGTAAAGTATGCAGTACAACATATTATCAGATATTGCTTACTGAACGTCATTATAGGACAGCAGAATAGAGAATAGAGAATGTGCTCTAAAACTTGTGAAGTTACTTGCTAGCTTGCTAGTGGCATTCTAGATAATGTCACAGGCATGCTCAGATAGCCTGGGACAGTGGCATCTTGTGGTTAGTCTTATGGAAGCCCTCATTATCAATAAATCAGGCAAGCTACTTTTGTTCCTAAGGACAAAATTAATTTCTAACAGCTAAATTTATGCATTTTTATAGCAGTTAATCTCTTATACTAAATGTATCGCTCTTCCTCAAATTACTGCCTGTAAAGTTAGAGATCTAGGAAATTAGCTTACTCTGCTGTTGCGGTTATTGTAAATCGCTGCTGAAAAGGGCATCTGCTAAATGTCTAAAATATTTTTACAGATAATTCTGTATGTATTTTTGTATTTTCAAATGACAAATTACTTGTGTTTTAATCAAATACATTTTCTCACACCAGTATTTTGTACTGTATATTGATACATTTGATGAGCAAGTATTTGTAATTTGTAACAAGATACTTTTTGATGTATTTGTGCCTATCACTGCAAATGGCTACATGATCAGAGATGTCTAGTTCCTTACTATGAAGAGAAAACAAAAATACACCGGGGGGGGGGGGGGGGCTCAATGTCTACTCATCACTAGACACATTTACATGTTTGAGGTCAAAAAAGTTCAACTGAGTGACAAATTCAGTGACATTTTAAAAGTTAGCAGAATCAATATGCCGGTTAAAATCATCCTGCAGCCAAATCTTGTACAGAGAATGGAGAGGGAAGTAGTTGAGCAGCTTGCAAAGTAGTTGAGCAGCTGCGGGAGCAAGTTTCATCTGAAAAACGGAGACATTGGAGGACATTTTGGAGGACGACGGATAACAACGCTGAGGCCAGGTGATGCAGAAGGTTTAAACCTTGAGGCTAAAACCTCAAATGTGGGCACGGGCAGCTACAGGAATTATTTTCAGTTCAAAATCATACAGATATAAGTTGCCTCATCCATGGCCAAAGGCACAGGATTTTTCACTGTAATTATAGCCAGAGGGCAAAACTTCATTTGGGAGAAAATTGTTCACATTGTTTATTCCAGGACTCAGTCACAGTAAGAAGACTGAATTTAGTGATAAAGCCATAAAGTCAGTGATCAAGAATTCATTCCTGTGTGAGTGAGAGTTTTATAGCATGGCATTTATTTGACTCGAAATTTTCTGTGTTGAGTAATTGATAACCTTTTCCAAGTAATGCGGACAGCTAGACATTCAAGTGTTAAGATATCTTTGTTGAGCAACAGTTAGACCACTTTGTGTTTGTGTTGGATTCACATGTTTGGGGTAGTGACTACTGTTGACTACAGTCCACAAAGTTTTAAGACACATACAAAATATTGCATGAACAAGACCAGGTGCCTGCAGAACCCCACAGCAAACATGGGCAGATAGCAGACAGCCAGCACTAAACCACCCCAACTGGACTTCCAGCTAGACGGGCCACTGGGATAGGGGCAAACATGACGGTGAAGCAGAGACTGTTCAGTAAAACAGGTGTTGTGGTGGATGGAGGTTTGACAGGAACACTGGATATTCTAACAGACTTTAGAAGGTAGCCCAGCATACAGTACACAGTGGGACCGTAGCGAGAAAGTTGACCCCGCCCCTTTCAGTTGACACCGGTCCAAACAGCTCCAAGGAGCACAGGGCAGGTGAGCACAGGACGAGGGCGGGCATCCTGGACACGAAACTTGACAAGAATATTCTGTGGTAGTAATAATATAGCAAGTGCAATATAATAGCATTACATAGTAGAATAACAAGGACAAACTGGCTGTGTTTATATTTTTAATTAATGATGCTATTTCAAAAAAACGTCTGGACAGACTTTTGTTTAAAAAATATACTGCCGCAAAATCTCCAGCATTTGCCAAAGAGGAACGTCAGTTTACCATTTGCCAGCGGTCCACTGCCAGCAATAGAGCAATGAAATGGAGCAAAGTAAAACATTCCTTGAACCTGTTATCAGGCAGGCGTTGTGGAGTGTGTTTTGTGCAATAGGGCAACAACATAAGAGACAGTGCAGTGCCCTACTTTCAATGAAGCAGAGAACGATTGGCCTGGACTTGTCCGGCTTACGCATGCACACGAGTGTGTGTGTGTGTGTGTGTGTGTGTGTGTGTATGAGCGACTGTGTGTATGTGCGTGCGAGTGAAAAGCAAAGGGGGACGACACAGATGGCACAGTTCTTTCAGAAAAAAGAAAATAAATGAAAATTGCTCTTCACATGGCGGAATAATGCAAGAGGAATATGTGGGGAATTTTTTTTTTTTTTCTTCACTTCCACAGCCTTCTTCAGACAGGATTAGTTTTGACATGTGGGCCACTGCACCAACGAGTCTGACTCTCATTAAGCGGAGACCTCGGGTAGGTAACCATGGAGAAGATGGGACCAGGGCTGACCAGGCTTGGCTCTGGGGACCGGGCAGCAATACGAAACTCTATGTGTGTGTGTGTGTGTGTGTGTGCGCGCGCATGTGAGTGTGTGTTTGTACATGAGCGTGTGTGTATATGTACGAGACATCTGGTTACCTTGGCAACACTCAGATCTATTCCTCTGGCAATTGCAAAGAGAAAGAATAATGGTAAAGGGAGAAATAAAGAAAAATAAAGTGTCAACATGCTCTCAGGATGTAACGCTCCTGCACACGACTGAATGTGTGCTATTTGGTATGGACATGCCTTTCTCTCGCTCTCTGTTTTTATATCTTAATCAAAAGCGAAAGAGGAGACTTTGAACGTGTGTAATGTATTATAGATCACAGAGCCACTGATCATTTACAAGATCTATTTTTACCTTTAACAGATGAATATTGTAATTATTAGTCAAACCTCATCTAGTTCTCTTAAAGCAAACTGATGAATGTAGAATGTTAATGTCTAAATATGTCGGTGGCATTTTATTATTGATCTGAATCATAAATAAATAAATATGGACATAAATAAATGTAAACATATTAAGGGCATAAATTGATGAGTCTCTAGAATCTAGTGGGTGTCATAAACTTTGGGTAAAAGCTAGTTACTGTACATCAGTTTCCCTGTTTGAAAGACATCTCCGGGAAACATTGCCACAGATGAGACATTTTTATGGTTAGGGTCAAGGAGAGGGTTTGTGTATGTTTCTAAAGGAGCCAGGAGGCTCGTATTAAAATCTAGATTGTGTGGGTGTGTACATAAACCGTCAGTCAGAAAAGACAGACGGTACAGTCCCTACACGAGATCCTATCCAAAGCCATCTGTCATGTTACGGTTGACGATAAACGGACACGGTTATCCCAGCCTTGCTGTGTTATGTTGGGTAGGTAATAAAATTAGGCCCCCGCACAGGTCCAGAGATACAGGTTTGACATAATAAAATGGCTCTGCTGTCGTGCATGCTTGGCAGGTCCCTGTGCCTATGTTGGCCAAAGATTGCGCGTGCACATACCGGGGTTTATTTGTTGATCCCGAGAAGCAGGCATGCATGCATGCACGCACTGATGTAAATGAGAAATCAGGAGAGCGCGGTGTGCTTTCAGCAGAATTGGAATAGAATGCTTCCTCTCTCTCTCTCTCTCTCTCTCTCTTTCTCTCTCTCTCCATCTCTCTCTGCATCTTTCCAATAATGCTCTCCTTCTTGCCGCCTGCTCTCTCGCTCTTAATGATGATGGATTGTATACGATGACAAAACAATAGCGATGGCTTTCGGCAGCTATGGTCTGTTTTCCATTTTCCCTCCCGGCTTCCGCTTCTAGAACAGAGACAAAAAGTTCTCTGCCCCCCCCCCTTTTTTTTTTGGGTGGCTTATTTGCTGTTGTGTTGGAGAGAATTGTTACAATGGCACTGCTTTAACAAAGCATTTCTGCGTGACTTGTAAAGCTGGACATGTAAGTCTTACGACTGATTCAACATTCTGTTGAATAAACAGTGTGAACATGAGGAGAAGAGCAAAACAGATTCCTGGAACTTTCTTCTTTTCTCTTCTCTTCTCTTTAAATAATATATCCCAAATGTCTACTAGTCTGATAGCCTGATGGTTAAGATGGTCACAGCTTTACTCTCTGATAATGTACATTTCCATACAGCGTTGTGAATTATGGATGATAAAGGTAATGAAAACTGACAGCAAGTGACTGGAAGGTCAAAATTTATTTTGGATGGAGAGATGTATCGCCGGGCATATTTTAGTCTCTCTCTTTCTCTCTCTCTCTCTCTCTTTCTCTCCCCCCCCCTCTCTCTCCCTATCTTATATCTCTCTGTCTCTCACCACACTTTGAAGGGAATCAAGAGGGCTATTAAGGATCGGAATGACAAAGGGCATAGCTAAGAGCACTCTCTTTTTAATTATAGTCTAAAGACTAATAATAAACTACTGCATACAGGTATGTTTATAGCACGAGCATGCAGTGCAGATCACAGTAGGATTCTATTAATGCTTTTTTATATTGTGTTTACAGAGGTATAATGGTGTTATTCAACAGGGAAACACATTTATACATATTTTCACCCACCTTCATCACAAATGTAATTCTCTGATTCCGTAATATGTATCTGATTATTGTAATGCTTCAGATTATGTATTTGTAATGGCACTTCAATCCAAGTGAGAAAATCCCAACCGATGAACAGTCGGCAAATATAAGCAAAAGTATGCAAAAAAAAAAAAAAAAAAGCCAAAATACTTACATGATCTTTACTGTATTGTTCTATTGTTCTGATGCATTTTCTAACAAGATATTGTACTTTTTGAATCATATAATTGTACTAGCATAGTTTTTCTCACTGTAAATTCACATTCTGAAGTGTTTTTTTTTTTTTTACCTCAAAATAACCGAATCGTTATCATTTCTGTCATAGCAGTGATGCATTCTTTTACAATGCTCTCCCATTCTCAAATGTGTGAGACACTTTAAAATCTTGTTTGAAATAGTTGATGGTAATCAGCATTATGTAACACCGATATATTCGACTGAAAAAAAGTGTGAAAATGCATACTTATTCAAAAATGAATAACCCACAAACACATCATTTGTTGGCTTGTCAATCAACTTTATTTGCTTACAGCTTATATAAGAACGCAAGGGGAAAAAAATACACACATTCTGCTACACATTTTGAGAGTGGAAAAGCCTTTTTTTTTTTAACACCCACCTTCCTCACGAATGTAATGTTAAACTTAAAATTATTGCATTTGTACTTGTGCTGTAACCCCAGCGAAAGAAAAACTTCACTCTTAACTGTGGTCAATAAGCAAACACAGTCTCATAAATTGTACTCTTTTCTTATGTTATTGTGATGTTACTTATTAATGTGTGTCTAGAATATGGCAGGCAACTTAAACAGAGAACTGAAGAAGAGCAGACAAGGAGTGGTACATTGACAGAGCGCCCATTCTGTCTTTGACATTTTGTTTTGATCCTCAATCAATCTTCTGAACTGTGGCCTCATAATGCATAGGTGATATTGCGATCAAACCGCCAGGAAGTACACAGTGTTTTCTTCATTAGGTCACAGAAAAATTCTCACACCGCTAGGAACTCAGTCAATGAAGTTATCACCAATTCTAATTGATCACCGAGAAAGACTGGAGATGATGTAGCCGTTGATATCGACTGAGCGTAATCCTTCCGGTCCTCAATTTCTCGATGCCGGGCGACGGCTCCGCGCGGGTTCTGAAGCGCATCGGGATCTTGTTGACCGGGCCTCCTCCACTTCGCGAGATCGTGGAGGGCTTTCGGTCTCCCTTCTGCCCTCCGCTCTCCTTTGTCTCTCTGTCTTATTTTATGCCATCCTCATTAGCAGTCTTTTCTTTTTTTTGTCTCCTCATTTCAGTCAGCCAATGCTCGCAGGGCTGAAGGTCAGGGAAAATGTCAACCTTTCTGGATGTGCTATACTTTAGTGCCTTCATTATCATGTGTACATTATTCAGAGTGGCTCGTACTTCCTCCGTAACCCCCCCCCCACCCCCATTCCCCCCCTCCAGCACCAGCACCAGCACCACCACCAGCACCAGCACCAGCACCACCAGCACCAGACTCCCAGACACATCCCAACGTCCCATCCCCCTTTTCCAAACGGCTGAAATGAATACGCACCTGGTATCAATTATTTCACCTGACAAATCCGAGTGAATGTGAGAGCCAAGCTGTTCTCTGAGTGCTCTGATGCTGATATTGGAAGACGGGGTCCACCGACAAATAAAACGTCCGTCAGCATCCTGCTGAGTTCTGTGTACTGTGCGCTCTCATGTGTATACATATATATATATTGGAATACTTAACATGAAGGGGACTTTCAAAATGCTACAGTTTGAATTTATCAGTCGCAGGGATACAGTACAATATTTAGATTTGATCTCTTTGAGGCACAAAGCAATTTCCCTTGTTTACCACAGTTTTGAAATTTGAAAGACAGCAAGAGAGAGAGAGAGAGAGAGAGAGAGAGAGAGAGAGAGAGAGAGAGAGGGAGGGAGAGAGAGAGGGAGGAAGAGGAGACAGAGAAGAAGGGGATCAATATTCTTGCTTGTGTCACTCAACTGTCATCGACGTGGCCCGAGGGAGCTCCGCGGAGATTAGGTGTCAGGGGCTCGCCAACACATTATTCCAATAATGTCTTCTTTTCAGAGGTCCCCCCGTGCCGCTTTCATGTTCCAGATGTCATTAAACGTTACTTCAATGTTCAACAGCCAGAGAATTCCTAAAGCCAAGCTGGCACCAGCTGATGTAAAACTATGTACCCGCGGTGGATTTATCACCTCCATTTTCCAGATCAGGTAGTCCAGGAAAAACACATTTCACTTACATTTTCTACCATAAACTTGTCATGTTTGATAAATTAAATTTTTGAATAGGACACTAAAATAGAATGCTAATGTGCTATACTGTGCTCAAATTACTTGGTTCACAGGCTTGGAGAGATTGTGTACTTTTTTTATATATATTTCCCTAGACAGAAAGACTTGGAGAGAATAAGAATAAGTGAGATGTATTTGTGAATATAAAACAACCATTATATCTTGACCTGTGCTGTCATTTTTAAAAGCCTTAGTGATATTAGCAGATGCACTGGTAAATATTTAAGACTATTACTCTGGTAAATCATTTGAATATTTCATAGAGTTTTACAATGGTCTTATTCAAACGACTTATTCAAATACAAATACCTGACCTTTGTTTTTATAATGATTAATATATATTTGAATAATTGTATTGCAATCTATTTGAAATAAATGAAGAACATTTGAAATAGCATTTAGTACAAGAGACACAGAAGCTTGTTTAACAACATAAAAACACACTTGATAGTTTGCTGAAAACAAAAAAAATTATTTGTGTGTATTTTTAACTTGTTTCAGCGTAAGTAAATGGATTTAAAATTATATATATATAAAAAAAATCCATCTGACATAGACACACACACACACACACACACACACGCACTCATGGGTGACTGCTGGTTATATGCCTACAGCTAAAGTTTACTTTACTGCTGACAAGAGGAGCAGAGAGGGAGGTTAGGTAACTGTTCAATGATTGCCTTATTGTTCGGTTTAACAGTTATGTTAAACTTTTATTTCGCCTGCTCTGCACATTGAAAGTCTTCTTCTTTTTGCCATTTAGAACAATGCGGTTTTTGAAGATGTAAGACTCCTGAGGTGTTCGTGAATGTAATATTTTGGAGCAACCTCGTCAACCTTGACTCAAGTCCTGGTACGGTTTGTTCACCTAATTATCTCAAATTTGAGACAGAAACTTAATTTTTCTTAAATATTTACAGATAGACATTCAGACAGAAGGTCACACTATCATGCCTTGCCAGCTCTGTAGATAAAGCCGCGTATGCTTCAGGACCCGGAGCCCTGATTTGTGTGAACTTGGTCACCTCACTCAAGAGGTTATAATGAGGAAAATCTCTTATGTCTCTTATGTCATTTCCTCGGTCTTGCGTTATTGAAACCAAACAACAAACTTTAAAAGGAAAAAGCTCACCCGGGAAGAGACGACCCAATTGCAGAGCTCGTCCTCTGTGCTCATAATCGTTCTCATTGTATTGGGTCTGACTGAGTACGTCATTATCCATCATCACATTTAATACACATCCTTATTAGTGCTTTCATGGAAAACGCATTTCCACAGCGTTATGCATGCAAATCGTGACAGGCAAACATATCCTCTGCGGACAGAGCAGAAAAAAAAAAGCATCCTGGTTTTGTTCGGTTTTTCTTTTGGCATATGTAAACAATTCATCCGCATGAGGAAATGACCGTCATGTGCTTTGTGTCTTGTTATACGTACATTAATGTGCAGTTATAATAACAAAATAATACGTTACACTGTGTCGAGGGGTTATTTTGCTACATACTGTTGAATCAGTAATTGAACCAGAGTGGTAATTTCTACTTAAATTCCAAATCAGCAATTTTATTACACAAGTCATTGCTATTTCAATTACAAACCAGTAAATTAACAACAGCGGTTATTGTTCCATCAGTTCCCAATCAATAAATTAATTACGGTAGTAACTACTACCATAATTAATAACTAACCATTTAATTGCCAGGGATTGCAGATAGTTTAATTAGATTCAAATATTCATAGTTTTTTTTCAATATATAATGCGTTTGTTTTTTTGTTTTGTTTTTTCCCCTCGTGCAGCTGTAAAGTTAAACACTGGGATTACCCACTCAATTTTCCATCGAAAATGAAAAGAGAGAAACTCAAATGGGAGATTTGTATTCTTGTATTACTGTTTCCCTGTCGTATCATCACACTTCTGATAAGACTTCCTTAATCCTGTATTTTATCCAGTGACATTGCAATATGTCAGAAGTTAGAAAGGTGCAAGTACCTCTCACCTTGTAAGGTAGCTGATGTGGTAGCAAAAACTCTTCTCCACCTCAGATGAATCCTCAGACCTCCCCACCACTTACCTCCTAATTTGTTTCTCACTATATCATCCACCAGTTCACAGTTGCAGTCTATTCTGGAATGTCATATGTTTATTGTCTGTTTAACTGTTTTAGCAGGGTTCATTATACATTGGTAATATTTTTCTGATGGATAGCTTAGCTGAATAGCTCCAGCTTAATTTCCTTCATGGGGGAGTCACTAGTAGCCTGAAAATCTATATATTCTCAGAGTAGTGTACCCAATGCGCGCGTCATAAGAATTCACACTTGGTTATCACAGTAAAGCCTTTCTTATACCTGAAATATATGTGAAATAATAAAGAAAAAAAAGACCAATATAAAAAGAATTGAGAGGATTATCCTGTCCTTTTTTTCTGCTGCATGTACAGACAAACTTTATCACTGTTTTGTCTCCAAAAATGAAAAGAAAAAGAAAAAACATCAGAGGCCCGAGTATAGGCTATCATAATCTCTGAGAACCGAGTTTGTTGTTTGGCGTTCATGGTTTCTTGTGATTAAAACATAGTCACACCAAGGAGAACACTGTGATTCTCTCACCCAAAATATGATTAAGACACAGAGAAAAAGACAACCACAACAAAGCAAAAGAACAAAAAAAAAAAGAAAGAAAGAAAAAAAAAAAAAAAACAACCACTCTCTACACACTCTCATGCAGAATCTTCACATCCCTCAGGATGTCTCCACAGTGAGAGCCAACAGGCTAGTTCATTAGCAGGAGGACATCAAGTAATTAAACACCAAAAAGGAAGGGTCAGCTACATAAATGAACATCTGCTAGCCGTGGGAGAGGGTTACAGCTCCGACTGCGTGAGTGGCTGAGTGGAGAGGAGGGCTCGGCATTCCCGTGACAGCTCCCCGGGATGGAATAGGAAATAAAAAGATAGGAGTCCCAGCTGGTCGGCCAGCTTTCGAGAACCATCGGAATACTGAGGAGTGTGATTTCTCTAATTCGGAGGTGAGGACGAAGCCATATGGGCTTTATCGGTTTTTTTTTTGGTTTTTTTTTCTCCTTCCCTTTTTCTTTTTTTTTCCTTTCTTTTCTTTTCTTTTTCTTTTTTTTTTGTTTTTTTTTTTTTAAATGGGGTTATGCTAGACTGCGGATGTTTGCTAGACAGGCACATTGCGCCATGAGAGGTTTAGCAGGTTAAATCATTCTCACTTCCAACTGTCTTCCAAGGCCTGCTGCTGCTTTTCATTTATTTATTTTTTTCTTTATCATAAACAGTGTGATGCACTGGAAAGAAAGAAAGAAAGAAAGAAAGAAAGAAAGAAAGAAAGAAAGAAAGAAAGAAAAGGCCAGTACCAGTGACCATGCAAAACTTTGGACACTCAAAGAATCAGAAGGACATGAGCCGATTTGTGGTTACATGGTCTCTGCACATTTGTGATGTATTAGCTTAGCGACAATTTAAAGACATACTCTCTCAATTTGTACTGTGTTGCTTTAAATAGTGCAGCTACTTCCTTCATAGGCTCTCACATAATAGCACAGTTCAGTCTTTTGAGTTGAGATGTGTTTTAAATGCTGTATTCTCTCTAGCAGTGTGATGAAAAAGCAGTAGATGACTGGATTTTCCTGTTTTCATCCACTAACCTGTGACAGTAAACTAAGGAAATATGGAATCTTCCACCGGTTCACAGTTATACCATCATACTGCATGACAGCCACACCAAGACTAAGACAAATGTCAGACAACATACACTGGAAAGGGCAAATTTAGGTAAGGGGAGAGCACTTTACACTTGTATTTGAGAGTTCCACTGACTGGGCTGAGATGTTTGGGTGTAAGAGCATCATCACACATCAACCCACGTCTGACAGTCCAGCCTCTGGGTCGTGTAGCCTCAGTTCTGTTTAACACGCTTCTTCCATACTACCCCGGAGTTGTTCAAAACACCACGCTTCCACCATGGAAGATGTATGGACTGTTGTCTTGTGGTATGGATTTTTGTCATTGTAATCTGAGTTTGTCTGAGTGTAGTGTGATGTTACGGATGCAAAGGCAAGGAGCACCTCCCTTCTCTTTGCATTGGACCTTATACTTATCAATGGATGAATCACTCTCTCTTTCATTCATACTCACCCTTCTCTCCTGAGCCCCCCAACCCCCACTCCACCCCACCCCCAACCTCCTCCACATCATACCGCAAAACAAACAAGACACAAAAACATTTTTCAACGTAGAATTGACTTTTGACTCATAAATATAAAATGAAAAATCACTAGCAGCCAAACTGTAGACTGAATTATTGCTCTGGAATCTTTCATCTTGTATTTTCCTTTCCGTGATTCATATAAAATCTTGATTCTGATCAGTCTTGAATCTAGTTGTACAAGACGCATCTCTGGTTCTGCTTTCTCTCTCTTTTTTTTGTCACTTATTCAGTCCATGTGCATTTCGAAAAGAGTCTAGAACAGACACCGTCCTCTATAATGATCAAAGTAGCATTTTCTCAGCCACTCCTCAAAGTTAATGTTTCTAACGGTTACTGCGGCAACATGACAGTACGTGCTACAACATGCTCCAACTGGCTGGTGCCGAGCACGCATGGAGAACCCTGTCTCTGGAAAACCATGGACATGAAAACCATGGACTTGAAAACAGAAATATAAATTGTGTTTTAAAGTGGTTATGACAAGACTGGATGAGTAAAAACTGTTTAGGAAACTCCCCTAAATGTTACCAGAAGTCTTTTGTAGGAAACTTCAAAGGATGGGGTTTAATGAGCTGCAGAAACACACAGACACACACACACTATTGTGTGGGAAGATCTAAATCATGAATTTTTTAACGAGTGTCCGAAATATACTGTAAATAAATACATTTTTATGGCTCCCACCTGTCTCGGAGAGATGCTTTCATATTTAGTTCGCCAGTCTATTTTTAGCAGGTGGAGAAAGGGCTTCGAAAGATTCTACATTATGTGTGGCAGGACCTATCATGCAAAAACACACTTGGCTGAGCTAAAATAAGCTTTAAAAAAAAAAACCAACCCAATATTAAAGCTCGTGAGAACCTCATTAACTCAGGGACCACATCCACTACGCCGAGACGGACTTTCCTCTCTGACTTTCCCGTCTGTCTGTCTCTCCTCTTTCTCTCACCCCCCCCCCCCCCCCCCCCCCGCCTCTTCTCGTCTTCTCTGTGTGCTGCCCAGCAGGTCACAAAATGCCAGCTTTGTTGAAAGCGATGATTAGCGGTTCAGAGTCGACCGGGCCGAGCGCTATTTGAGCATACGGCGAGAGCGACGTTTTTTTAAATGCCATCTGTCATGTCGCTCTCAGCAGAGAGGGGCAGAGAGAAGCGCCCCTGTAAGATCACCTTTCCTGATGACTCATATACAAATGGGTCACGGATTACCTGGTTTACGTACACCACAGTACGTATATTCGACGAATCCACATCTGTAATGTCGCCTCATTTTTTTTTTCTTTTTTTTGTGTGTGTGTGTGTGTGTGTGTGTGTGTGTGTTTTTATTTTGGAGCTACCGCTAATGATTGAACCTTGCCCATGTTACCAATTACCCTGTCCCAAAGGTATTTTTAGTTGGAGGGGGCCTTGTGAACAGCCATTAAATTGAGGAGAATTACATGCAGTTGTGAGGCACAACTCCTGGCGGAAAACATAATCTTGCTCCTTGAAGCCCATTCATAATTAAAGACATTAAGGTTGCTGCATCTTTCATAACATACTTTTTTTTTGTTATGTTTTTTCTTTCCTTTTTTTTTTTTTTGCATGGGGGCATATACATTTTTAATCTGTTTCCATTTACCTAAGAACAATCTGGGTTTTGCACTGCCTGTGCTGCCAATGATAGATTGGTTTGTGAGAGGTGTGTCATAGTGTATAGAGTCAGATAGGCCTGCCAGCAGAATTTTGAACTTTTTTTTTTTACTTTTTTACTACTCTTTGCCATGTCTTTTTTTCCCAACACTTTGAAATTATATTCATAACTAATATTAATTAAAGGTATTGAGTATGTGTTGGTTTGTGTTCTCATTTCTTGGCTTCATTTACTAGCCTCTTGCTGTTTATGATTAGTTTGAGTCATTTTCAGACCTGCATTTCAATGAGCAAACCTCCTAGCAGAAAATAGTGAACTGATCATTTTGGAGTGGAAACTGAAACAGTATCAGACCAACAGAGCCATTAGATTTTGTCATGTAAATAAAAGCTTTCCTGACTTTGAAAATGACCCGGTGTCAAACGGTCATTTCAAGCACAACGCCATCCCAATCAAGACCAAATATGAAAGCATTGTTTCTACATATTTCTGTGATCCACAGTTTTTTAGGGCTTCTCACAGAGCTCTACACTGAAAATAAACACTCTTAATATAGATAGTTTCCCTGTTCCTGTACACGTCAGTGGCCTACTTCATTTTTTGTAAATTATCCATTTAAAGCCTGTCTACAGAGTAATAATGTTTGATACAATCCTGTATTATATGGAAAGCAGCGTACGTGACATGCAATCACTTCTGATAGTCGTGTTGAGTTGCTGGCAGACAAGTTCAGTACATCGAGTTAACAGATATTTGATTTTCTGAAGTTGAAAAGTGCTCACAGATGATTTTTTTTTTCTTTTTAAAAGTAGAATTAATATAAATATATTTTTAGACATCAGAATAGTTTATCTGGTACGGTATTGCTATTCACATTCCTTATGTACACTTGTTCCATAGTTTATATGGCCATAACATTGAATTAAAAAATATGTAGAGATAGATATAGCAGCAAGTTCAGTGCATTCACTGAAAAGAAATTCCTGTAAATTTAATGATAAATGACTTGAAGCAAAGTTGCCGAATGAAATATGTACAAAGAGTAATATAAGTAATATAAGTACTTTAATTACAATGCATTGCTGTATTTTTACTGCCTTGTATACAAATGAGACATGTATTTTATGCACAGATTGGACCACATCTACCCACCACTGGCACACTTGATCAGTCCGTAGTTTGGTTTAGTATGGAAGCAGTGCTACCAGGAATCAAACGCAGATCTCTGCAGTGGTGTATTAGTGTCATATCAACTGTACCAAGCATCCTAAGTGCTAATATGTCTTTGATACACGCATTTACTTTTCATTTCCACCCTACAAAGACATTTTTTTCCAGTTGACATCTCAGAATGCTATGCCTGCTCCAGTATTTTACTGTAAATAAACCAGTCATTACACAGTCTCCCACAATGCATTATGTTCCACAGTAAAATTCTGTTAAATAATGAAACAGTAGTTTACTGTTAAAATTTCGCTGTAAATGTACAGCTATTCTTACAGTGTTGCTTACTGATGAAAGTACTGTTCATGTGTTTTGTTGATAAATTTATGTGTATCCTGTGAAATGAAACAATTAGCAATTGTTCCGAACTGCACACTCGCAAGACAAAGATAAATGGACAGAATTTCTCACTGAAAACCCATGTCAACCTACTAATATACTGATGTGAGTGTTTATGACCACTTAAACCTCATAGCCATACGATCACAAACACACACGTACTTTGAGATTTTCACTGAAGACGGAGGCTTTGGTATTTTAATTGAAAATGTACTATATTGTGAATTCTTGAACTGATATTATAAATTTTGGTCAGATAGTTTCTGAGGTGCTATATTTCTTCAAAGACTGGAGTGCTAACTCAAATGTCTAGCTTTTGCAGTGTTGCATTCAATACTCAAGATTCTCTATGCCTGAATCTTTTGGATTTTATAAAAGGACTTTTTTTCACGAAATGTTTTTGAAGGTGACTCACGTCTGACTGACATCGTTCCGTCTACCTCACAATGTGTATAGCTTTAAATTACACTCATTTAAATAATGAATGAGTGGTTTTATTGTGCAGAACCACGGTCCAATATCAGCGAGAAACAGGTGTGCACTGTCAGGATAAGAAATGAAACTAATCATATCTAAACCTTGAGACTCACTTTTGCAGGTGTTTTATGTCTTACGCTGCAGTTCTTTTGCATTAAAAACTGACTGCAAGCTTCATGTAGTGAATCGACATCACATCGTCACGTGTGTTGACGCAACAACAAATTTTCGTGATATTCTCATTTATTTTTCCTGAGAAACAGATAACTAGACAGGACAGTTTAAAGCCATCATATGTGAAATTACATAACATTTTGCCAGGAATTTCATCTGCTATGTGGACTTCGAATTTTATGTTCTTTGGAGACTTACATGTTTCATGTGATACGCAGAGTGAGAAACAGGGTGAAATAAAAGTGCTGACAGTCAGAGGTTATAGATAAGACCCATAACAACAAAACAGATAAATGAACTCTTTGTCTTTTCAATTCCCCTGTCAAACAGTATATCTGCACTAGATATATAAAGACCCTAAATAACAGCCCCAAGAGGACGCACAAGCTAGTCATGCGGTTTCCATACACACAGGGTGTCTGACATTTACTCTGTATAGGAGACAGACTAGACAGAGAGAGAGCGAGAGAGAGAGAGATGGAGAGAGAGAGAGAGAGAGAGAGAGAGAGAGCAGCTGAGCATGGTTTTGTCTGTTTGTGTGTGTGTGCATGCATGCGTGTGTATGTGTGTGTGTGTGTGTGTGTGTGTGTACCTAACCTAGATATGATTTGTCTTAAAGTGAACACGATCAAAATAACAAAACTTGTACACGGGAGCTAAACAACGCATAAAAGAGAAATAAACAGGATAATCTAACATTAGAAGAACTCCAAACACGTCACTTTAAGCTTTTACCTTTTGGTTTCTCATTGAAAGACTCGGAACGAATTAAGTAAAAACGTCATTTAATCAGCTCATTTACTGGTTTGTGTCAAAAGAAAGCAGGAGACCTTAATGACGGGAGAGTGAAGAGCTGTATAGATGTCCTCCACTGGCACAATCACACCTTCAGGCAAAAATCCACACATTACAAATGAAAAAGGGGATAAATCCATCACCTTGGTGAACTTCAATACAGTATTTAGATGTGCGTTCCTTCTCAAGGCTATAAAAAAGGGCAGAATACAAAGGAAACCTCATAGGAGCGCCACACTTCCTGTCAACAGCTTTCAAAAAAAAAAAAAATCCCGAGCTCCACAATGATACAAAGCTTTAGACACCTGGAAGATGTTGGCTTTCCCGACTGGAATTTAGAGCCAAGGGCAATTCTGGGTTTCACAGGAGACCTCCTTGATAAAAAAAAAAGAAGATCTCTTATAAGGAGATGCACCCCGGGAATTAGATTTAGGTGTCAATTGTCTTTTTCTTCAGCGCTTTGAATTGAGAAGACTAATAAACAGATTTGGTGAAAATATACTATGTCGGTGCTGTTTATCTGTGAGTACTGTTTGTCTTCACGACGCTTTGAATTTTCAATTGTTTCTTTGTGCACATTCCGTATGTATCATTGAAGAAATGTCCCTGGAGTCTGTCAGATCAAACAGTACTACAGAAAATCGCCTAAATGGCATTACTTATGCAAAGTGAGAAAGGGGAATAAAACTGCAGGGGTGTGAAAAAAGAGAGAGAGAAAGATGAGGAAGATCCCTTTTCAAGTACATTTTCAAGCTGTGATGCTCTAACTGTAGGGGACCAAAAAAAAAAAAAGAGAAAAAAAAAAGTATTCAAAATGGAGATTCAATTCCAGTGCTAGTGAAGTATTGAAATTCAAATTCAAATTGGAAAAGGAGAAGGAAAACCAGAGAGGAAATGGAATAAGAGCTGAACTGAAATGACAGATTGTTGAATTGAATTTTATTAAAATGGATATAACTCCACTTTGCGGGCTGTAAACACAGATCCCACTGTTTAAGCCCAGTTTAACAGTTCTTAATGCTTCGGTACAGTTCAATTTAAATTCCATGAATTGAATTGGAGTTACCCATCACGACTCAGTTTATTTTGAAATAAAACTAAATGCAATGGCTAATTCTCTAGAGGACTGGACATACAAGCTATTCTCTAAAGGACTAGGCATACAAACGTTTCCTTTGGGCCTGGCAGGATTTTATACAGATGTATGCTTTACCAGGTATGTGTATACATATATATATATATATATATATATATATATATATATATATATATATATATATATACCACAGACATTCTACAAATATCTACACCAACAACAACTGAAAACACGGTCTTCACCAGGTAAGTGCTAATTGGGGCAAAGTGAAGTATTTTTCAATGATTCATCTTACAGGTGAACGAAAAGCTGCATCTCTTTAACAGTGTTCGTGACTGAGTCATCTCCTGGAATTTATTTTTGCTGTTAAGACTGTCTCCAGACATGTCGGGCTCCCTCAGAATCTCAGCAGCTGCTCCTGCAGGGACATCCCATGGGAGCGCTGACACTATTCATCATTTGTTAATTATCCAGTTAACATGGCTAATGAACTCCTTTTCCCAGAATGATTGAATTGGGCAGACCGGGAATGACATTTCTCTCTCTTTCTCCCTAACTCAAACACCTTCACACATACACTCCGTCTCCCTCTCTCTCTCTCTCTCTCTCCCTCCCTCTCTCTCTCAGTCACTCTCTAACACACACACACACACACACACACACACACATACATGCACACTCTCTCCTTCTCTTTCCTCCTCCAGTGAGGAGATGTGATTTAGCTCATGTAGGTGATAATGTTTTGAAATACCTTGTGCTTTTGGTTCTGGTATATACTACACAGCTCCAAGTGCATGATTGGAAGGCAACAAAAATGATATCAGACTGATCTGAACAAATTACAACCCATGATTTCTTTAGAAATGGCATAAACCTTTCAAAATAACACAACACTTAAGCTAGTGTTACTTGTAGCACTCACACTACATGGGTTACAGACTGTAGTTACATGCGGTGTCATTTCATGCAACTTTACTGTTACACAGGGCATCTGTTATGTGACAGATAGTACAGTCACTGTCCAGTAAGAAATGTTTAACACATGCCTTCTGGTTTAATGTTAAGCCTGTCCTGGGCTGCACTGCTGTTTACTTAGCTGGCGACTAATGTACCATACCTGCTCAAACTACTTTTGCCATCTGTATTAGTACCATTCTTTCTTTCTTAAGTTATCTAGCTACAAATGGCGCAGTTCTGAAGGAATTAGTTTAGTTACTAACGCAAACAAACCATTGTATGGACCACTTCCCAGAAAAACACAGAAATGAGACATTAAGGCAGCAAGATATGTGACCATGGCATGTGCATGCAGACTGGTGGTTGCATGACATGTGTTACATAAAGCTAGGCTGCTGTCATTGTGTTTCTACCATTGTCATATTTGCATCTTTGCAAAGGTCATTCACACTGAATCTGGACGATTGACAAATCCCCTTCCAGCATTTCTGGTGATTGTAAGACTAAAGATAAACCTAGCAGCAAAGTACACATAGCAACAAGTATGGAATATACAAAGTGCAGTTTTTCTGGGATATAATGGATTGTGAATACGGACTTAATTAGAGAGGGTCATGATACATGAATGTGAATTTATGTAAAAAACAAACAAACAAAAAAACCCACACAAAGACAATGACAATTCTTAACACATCCGTCGGTCCGTCATACAAAAATCACACTGGCTTATACAGTCTGGGCTAGCTCCGCCTCCCCTGAATATCCCCTGCTGCCCATTGTTCACTTTACCTTTACTGACTCTCTAGTGTTCCTTTCTACTCTCCTCATTCCCAGCTCCCCTGCGCGCCTTCGTCTGTTTACTCCATATATCCCAGCTTTGATTTATGTTTTGGATTTGGTATTCTTCCTGTATTGCAACTCCATGCTTGTTATTAAGTTCAGCCTTTTCTGTCGACCTCTGTTTTTTTTGGGGGGGGGGTTTCGGATCGCATTTTGGATCCGTTGATTTCTTTGGAATAAACTCTACGGCTCTGCGCTAGGATCCTCCGACTCCTCCGGTGACGCTCCCTTGTTCTCAGTACATAATATAGAAGGGAGGCCCTCCCTTTCCGTAGGAACTCACTGCATTTTACTTGCAATCATTATCTCATAAATGGTATAAGTGTCTTACCCATCTCTGTGTAATGTTTTCAACAGCTCATGAATCATGGAACCTATACAAGGACGATCAGCATAAAGTAATTTCATAACAATGATTCCCTTCCCCTCTTCGAAATATCGTCACCCACGATACATCCCACAGTTACTTCCATTTCTTACGTTTAGCCTAACTATTTCATACCGTGCGTCTCTCACCCACAATATCTTGGTTAATGATGCTAATATGAAAAAAAAACAAAAAAAACCAAAAAAAGGCACGGATGTATATCCAAAATTTAAAAAGAAATAAATTTAAAAAATTTTTTTAAAAAAGGCAGAAGCGTCGCACACAGATATTCAATTATGACGGAATAACCAATGACAATATTCCATACATTAGCCCAGTGCCAGTGACAGGTCAGTGCGGTGCTGGCAGAATGAAGAAGGGGATGAATGTATAATGACCTGTTAGAGGAGAGAGAGAGGAGGGGGGGAGGGAGGAGGTGGGGGGGGGGGGGGGGGAACTAATCAGAGCGAGCTGACACTTTGTGGAAGCCAAGCTCTCAGGCTCCATCTATATTCATATTTCATTTGATTGGCATCGGTCCTCTGCTTTGTCCATAACAGTCACGCACCCCCTAGCATATTGCTTTCATTCTGACTGATGAATTTGAAGAGGGTGCGGGCCCCCGTCTCGGCTCACAGTTTACAGCTCTTTGCCCGTGAGATTATGTGTGTTTAGTTGTCATTTTGCTAACAGTAGATTCGCGACTGAATTTTGGTGGTGGTTTTTTTTTTTTTTTGGATATAAGACTACAGTTGAACAAGTATGTAGACCAACCAGGATGTAATGTTAAAGCAACATTTTTAATTTGTACTGAGAAATTATAGTAAAATGATGATATCAGTGTAAATAAAATGTAGTCCGTCATCCAGTATTTAAAGCCTTCACGAAAAAAAAAGAAAGAAAAAAAAGAGATCCTTCAAGCGACATGCTTTTAAGAAGATTTCAAATAATTCGATGACAAAGTACACTTTAATAGGGATAATGAGCACAATGATTTTTTTCTGTTTTTTTTGTTTTCTTTTTAATGGCCAAATCACATGCCCTTACACTGAAGCCAGCCTTAACTGTTTTAATGCCATAACCTCTGGATCTAAAACCAGTTCAAGCTACCCACAGGTCAGGAAGTGTTGAACTGGGCCCAGTACACAAAGCCTTTGGGTTTGATTCTGTGCCTAGTTTGTTGGCACAGTCTGCTGGACAGGCCTTTTAACCCCAGCTGCCTTATTTGCACTTACAGGAAAAACCAGCAGAAACAGGAACAGATCTTCAAAGTTTTTCCCCGAAATTCCCATCGCTTAAATGCACTTCAGCATGGAAAATCATCATACAAGTTTTCATTTTAAGACTTTAAAGTTCATGTGGTATACATGTACAAAAATAGTTCCTGCAGACAGATTTATGAATTAACTATCCGGCCAAGGACTGCATGCCATCATAATTTGCATAGTACTGCATTCATTTAACAGGTTCATTTTGGATTTCTTTTCTTTAAATAAGTAATAAGTGAATTTTAACATATGCAAATTCATTAGCCAGAGATGCTGACTGCATCTTTGACCTTTCAGAAAAACCTTAAATAATCTCCTGTGTGCCTCAGAAAGTCAATAAGGAGGCTTTTTAACAGAGAACAGCTCTGAATACGTATTCACTTTTTGTTCTTCACTACTTCTCTGTGTCTTACATTTTGTATGGAGCAGTCTAATCCATGGATGCCTATTGCCCCATTAGCATTGCACTGAAGTAAAAACCTTAGACAACCTCATGTTCGTGTGGAGTTACAGCATGCTTGGTGATGAGCTGTTTCAACCTTGCAATGTCAGTGTTTGGATTCTTCATTGAAACTCACGGACAAAATGTCTCACATTCATTGAAGGCTTTGTTAAGATGTTTTGGAAACGTTTTCAAGTGAAGGTTATAGTACAGTATCAAATAACTGTAAAAAAATAAAAAAAGAGTGAGAATCTAACTACGGAAGAGGCGTAAAATGATCTCGACTGAAAAGATTCCGACAAAACATAATGAGGAAATGACATTGTGTGAAACAATGTAGATGCAAATGTGTGAGTAAGCAAGTAAAATTCTCTCTCTCTCTCTCTCTCTCACACACACACACACACACACACACACGAAAACTAAACACTTCAAGGACACACAGAGGGTCTGAGTCACATGTATGCTCTAAAACATAAAGAGGTACTCAAGAGGCTCTGAGTATCCTCCCTATTCACTGGCCTGTAAAGAGTCAGCAAACCAGCCAGTCTCTGCCCAGTCTCTCCAAACCAGCCTGTCTCTGCCCAGTCTCTCCAAATTCACCATGAAGGAAAAGAGGGTCTGGCAGGACACATTGTCAGAGAGAGAGAGAGAGAGAGAGAGAGAGAGAGAAAGGAGTGGGCAAGCTTTATCGGCGAAACCGTCCATCCAGTCTGGCATGGGGACAGGTAACAGAAGATTGCCTCCTGGCGCTAAGTGTTCCAGGCTCTCTGGCTGGTGAAGGGAGGAGACCTCTTCCCTCTGCTTCTCACTCTGTCAAACATTTGGCTGTCCGAACGCTCAGCCCTTTTCCTGACTCAAAGGAGGAATCGCACAAACAAACAAGTCCAGATTTTTGGACGACTAGTTTACATTTAAATGCTATGATATTGTGGATGTACCGAGTCAACTCCAGGTCAAAGACATTTGTCATCTGGTTCTAAATACAGGGCATGGATTAGTCTTTATCATATTTTATTTTATTTTTTTTTTGCGGAAGATGTATTTTCATACAGATCACCATCATGCTGTAGCATGTAACAGTAATCTAGCTCTAAACCTGTAAGTATGTTGTAAAGTGCAGCTGAGCAATCTACTGGGATTGAGCTATGTACATTTTTTTGGAATAATTACCACAAGGTGCCAAGAGTCTGAAACCAGAGTGGTTTGTGTGTGTGTGTGTGTGTGTGTGTGTGTGTGTGTGTGTGCGAGTGTGTGTTTGTGCCAGCCCCTGCTGAGCAGCATGAAATACAGATTATTTGCATATTTGCAGTCTAATCTGGAAATCTTTGGCATGTTTTTTTTTCTGTATTATTGAGATTAGACCCTGTGACCACATGAGAAAGTGATCTTTTGGCCTTGTTTAAATAAAGTGATTTTTCTTTGTGTGTGTGTGTGTGTGTGTGGAAAATTACCTATTCATTACTTCTATGCGGTTGTGTAATTGATATTGAGAAAGCTGATAGACAGCTGTCACATCTAGTGTCAACTGAGTCAATGTATTGCAGTTTTTTTTTTTTTTTCCTTTTTCTCATCTCCCAAACTTTCCTGAGTCTTTTTTTGTGACAGCGATTATTTTGAATTGCAAATATCATTTCATAGCCTGAATGCCAATGTTCTCAAAAATAAAATAATGAAATGCTTGCTGTTCCTTCCTGTAAGCTATCAGAAGACATGTTCTTTATGAGCATCCTGAGAAAAACGAACAGCGACTGAAATGTATCAACTGTACTGTGTCATCAGTGGTAAATAGTCAGAAAACACTTCCAGAATATGATCAAAATATGTGTCATCCTCCTAACTGTGACAGGAGATCTCTCATATCACTAGATATACTATTAGCTCAACTGGAGTAGTCACCCGAACGGAATACAAACTAACTAAACAAACAAACAAACAAACAAATAAATAAATACATATTGGGAGAAAAGTCACATTGTGATACAGGATTGTAAATACATGATACAGAAAGCTGTCAGAAACATAGACACTCAACGGCATAATGGTACTAACTGAAAAAAAAAAAAATCCATCTGTTTTGCATATGAAAATATTTTGCGTCAGTCTAGTGGATTAGTTGTGCTTTTCTTTTAGATTACTGACGGATATTTAAAAGAAAAGAGGGATGTAAATTTGAGCATCATTAAAAGGCTGATCCTAACAAACGATCTAAGCGGTTTCTACAGACTTAACAAACCCCGCCGTGTGGACCAAGACTTATGCCAGTGACCTGCCAACACTCTGGGGCGGTTTTAGTCGGTCTTCTCCATGAATGGAAGTTTCCACAAACATCACTTGCATGTCTTAAAAAATGCCTGTGGATTACATCTGTGATTCAGACATTTGGCGTCATTTTGTAGCCCATGGTACTGAATGATGGTCGTTTATTATGCTGTCATTACAATGAGATTACTTTATACACGATTTATCACTGTACTTAATTCTGCCCCATGTCAAGATTGTTTAACAATTGGCTTTCCATGCAAGGTTTTCTATTAATGTGTTCTAATAGCGTAAAGTAATAGTCTAAAGTATTCACCAGTCTGAAGCCAAAAAAGACCTCACAAACCTTCACTTGAGTACTCTGGTTCTGGATGCAAACCTTTTTCTATCAACTTTGATAGCTTACCAAAATAAGCAAATACTGATTCTACATGTAAAGTGTTTTTGTAATGATCATTTACTGACCACAGGGAAAGTGAACTGTAATGTCCTAATGTTCCAGCAGTCATAACGTACATCAGCATAATCGAGGAGCCTAGAGAAGGTAAACTGGCCCATGTTCACTATGCAATATTACAGCCACAGCCAAATACTTCCACTGGATCAAACTTGGTTGTCCGGGCATTGTATATCACTGAAAAACAAATTAAAAACATAGTAAATTACATTTTTGCTTCACTATGTGAATGTATGTATGAAGTGCAATGTGGTAAAACCTAAATAAATACACACAATTTGTTTTATAATGAACTCTTGAGGACTGTGGAGACTTGGTTTGTTATGTATCATTATAATCCAATCATAAGTGGAGTTTTCACCAGAGATCAATGGTTACCACACTGCCATGAATCTAATCTGTTTCATTCTCGTTTACTGAATGCACAACGCAAAAAGGAAAAAAAAAAAAAAAAATGACACATTTTTATAAATTTGAATGCGCGTGCTTTTCTTTTTAACTCTGAAGCTAGAATAAAAAGGGTTTATGATGCATTCGAGTGGTTTGGCAGGGAATCGTGGTCTTGATTGATGTTCAGAAAAGGCTCTCTAACAGAAATACAGGCCTTTAATGTTACAAAGACGTGTCTTTTTTTTTTCTGTTGTTTTGTAAGGAACGAGCAAACACAAAACGCTTTGTCTCCTCTGAGAGGCCAGACAGACAGCGTACATAAGGGGGAAAAACATATAAGCAGAGCCAGATGCTATAACACCAGTCATCCACATTTAATTTAGATTCAGGGAAACAAATTAAGTTTCTGTTTTAACCAGAAAATGACTTCTCACTTTTTTTTTTTTTGTTTGTTTGTTTGTTTTTTCGCATTTGCTTTACAATTATGCCTCTAGACATGCATCTTGATTCCGGGTGCATGGCTTTAACAGTATCTCCATGGTTAGGATACTTATTTTCAAGAATATTAAAATAAAATGTAATAGTTTCTATAAGTGCCTCCTTTATAGGCCCCAAGATAGCTCTCTTGAAATGGCTCACCTATGTCCTTTAAGACATAGACGATGCAGTTACGTGTCATTTTTCCTTTCTCCTTTTTCCTGAACATCCTTACCAGCAGTTTAGCTTTTTTCCATCATCCGCCCCACAGTCATTGCTGACCATCAGTGATCAGGCAGAAGGGAGACATTGGCAAATGTGGACGGAGAGGATTGACTTGTCACAGATTTGCAGGGCTTAATCTTTGTTTGCTGGAAGTGGCCTTCAAACCTTCCTACTCCGCTGTGACACGTCTCTCTGAGAACTGCTGCCCAAGAACAGTCAAACAGGAATAAGATAGCTTTGTGGCCAGCTTTGCCATTGATGTCCCTTATGTTTTTTTTTGTTTGTTTGTTTGTTTGTTGTTGTTGTTGTTTGTTTGTTTTTTTACTTGTAATACTTTTACAGCCAGTTCAAGTCCTTATTGTGGCCAGAATGTGTCCTGATATGATTTGGGGCTTATGCCCTCTGGGGATCTGTAAGTTGTTGACGCTGAATTTCAGCAGAGACAGGATCAAGCTGCAAACAGATGCAGTGTTAAAGGAAGGAATCAGAGACAGGAATGGCAGTTGAGCGACACAGACACCTGGTGCTGCAGGAGAAAACACCACGATTGTGTATTTTGTTTAGTTTTCTGTCTGAATTGCAAATCTGAAATGCCTGTCTCACTGAATCGCATTTCAGCGAAAACTTATAGACTCTTAATGGTACCCATTTCATGGTTCAAAAACATCTAACAACAGCAAACCCCTGTGATTTCAAAAAATTGTCCTCGGTTTACAATAAATATATAAATTACTCAAAATAAAGATAAAAGCAAAGTTTCCAGATATAATTATCATTGAACTGCCACTTTAGTTTAATAACATGAAATGTACTTTAAATTAGACAATTTAGCGATTCAGACAATCTAACTGAAGTTTAATCCGCACACATATTCTGTGGAAATGATCACTGAGTTTGTGATAGATGATGCAATGTCATAGGCCGCATGTTTTACTAATTAAGCAATTCCATCTATTCTCCACTCGCTCTAGTAAAAGCTTAAGCCATAACTGTCAACCTTGTACAGAACTGATTTTATATGTGATGTGACAGAAGTGACATGCCAACAGTTTCGTAACTGGAGTTTGATGACTGGATATCAAGTAATGTCATAAATTGACTCTGCTCTTAAAACCTACAGTACATCCATTCATTCACTCAAGAAAATGAAACATTGACTTTAATTAGATTTATTTTGTCAGCACGTTCTACAAAATTGTATTGGGTTAGTTAAAAGCAAAAATGTTAATGTCGCCTAACTTAATGAACTCGTAGCAATGAACTTATAGTATTACAGTAACGCAATGATTGTGAATTGAGCCAAATGAAAAAAAAAAAAAAAAAATTCTGATCAACAAGAGATATTTAAACTTACCCAAATGAAGTCATTTATGGGATATGGACTTAAAGAATATATTTACCGTCTATGTATTTAACATTTTAATATTTAACAAAATGCAGGCCAACAGCAACTTTCATTCATGCACTTTCATTCAAAGCTACTTATCCTAATCAGGGTTGAGGGCTGCTGGAGCCTGTCCCAGCGTTCACTGGGGCGAAAGGTAGGAAAAC
This sequence comes from Chanos chanos, assembly GCF_902362185.1. Lineage (NCBI taxonomy): Eukaryota > Metazoa > Chordata > Actinopteri > Gonorynchiformes > Chanidae > Chanos > Chanos chanos. The sequence continues at coordinate 18,500,414 of NC_044506.1, read as the reverse complement.
ACCCTGGAAAGGTCACCAGACCATGACAGGGCAGACACACAGACACACACATTCACACCTTTAGCGTATTTAGTGTCGCCAATTCGCCCGACTTACATGTCTTTGGACTGCGGGGGAAAACTGGAGCTCCCGGAGGAAATCCACACAGGAAGGACCCTGGCCGCATAGCTGGGGAATCAAACCCAGGACCTTCTTGCTACGCTAATTGCTGCGCCATGATGCGCCCCCAACAGCAACTTATCAGCCCAAAATTAACTGAGGGAAATTTGGAGGGAAGTAGTCAAGTGGCCTTGCGCATGTGCAGTCTGGGGCGTTTCATTACTGCCACCGGATGTGAAAAGGATCTCAATCCCAATTCACTCAACTTAAAAGTTTTGTGATTAAACAACACATTACTATTTTGTACAGATAACGAGAGAAACAATCACATGGACTTTACTAGAAAAAAATATATATTTTAACTGAACAAAGACATGTATTTAAGTAAATTGAAAATAAGAAAAATAATATAAAATGCAAATAAAATTCTGTAAATGATAAACATATTCTGTACTGCATGGAAATGTAAGGATATAAAATGACCTAATTCCCTATCACATGTTAAAGATTGTAATCAAACTATTGTTTACTTACAGTGAACTCCTAACTTTTCTTTTTCAAATATCTCTGGTTATCTGAAAAAGACCCAAACAGAAAAAAAAATATCACTTCAAATACTCTTCTTTGAAAAGACATGGTCATAAACCTTGGAATTGGTTTTATGATATTTTTGCTGTCTTCAAATTCCCAGTGTAGTTTAGTGCTTCGATACCTCACTGAGCCTTTAACTGAAAATCAGTCTCAAATTCAATTTCATATCAGATTATTAGCTGCCTTCCCCAAAAATAAATCACTCAAGTTAGGGATGAAAAGCTGTTTATTACGATGTCTCCAAATTTTTTGGAATGTTCTACCTTGGCTCTATAAGAGGGCTAATATTTACAGCAACTTTTAAAAGAAACTAGAAGATACATCATCTCAACCTTGAAGGCCTGGAATTTATCACATATAATCCTATCCATCACCACTTTCATCCTGATGACAATTTTTAACAGTGTAAGACTGTGAATGAAATAACACAAAGTGATAAATAAATGAAAAAAAAAAATCCACACAATGTTTTGACCCAAGGCAGAGATTGTTGCTATGGAAATATAATCATGAATCAAATGAGAATATATTGAGCAATAAAATATGATACCCATGCAACTCGACGCCTTGAGAGACACTCAAAAACACAAAGAATGCCAAACTAGTAAATACATTATTCATGGCCTATTAGCATAACAGACTGATTGGGATCACGAGTCCCTTACAATAAGTGCAAATCAAGGCTTCAAGGTGAAACAGCCTTAAAAAGAAGAAAAAAAAAGAAAGAAAGAAAAAACATGAACACATTACATGCCGCTCTTTACATACAAATCATCATGACTGGGTTCAACTGCTGACTGCGGAAGATTTTTAATGTGTTTTCCTCTATTTTTATGAGGTCACGCCACGCTCAAGACACATATGAGAGAATATTAATGGTTAATCGTATACTCTCGTGTAATTTATTACCTATACCATAATAGAAATACCATTACCGTGATGGTATGGTGGTGATATGGGGACTGAAGGCACATTTCCCACTGTGGAAGGTTGCAAATACTGAAACCACTCATTTTCTCCAGTGACCTCCAAGAAAAGAACTCTTATAAATGTTGTTTCCATCACCTTTAAAAGGTAATGGTAATCAAAGCTATATTTGATTTTGAATTATAATTACATTACATTATGACCCTTCATAAAGAGTATGAACTGTATATCAAAGTAACATGCATATCAGCACATAGTGGTAAAGTGTATTCGTACAGTGAAACGACTGCTTCGTGAGGTAGTTAATGCAGAAACTGGCAACACCAGCTTCATTTCTTTCAATATGTTTTCTTACTCTTTTCTCTTATTCATTTTCTGTTGGCTTATACCCAAACAATGTTTACAAATACCAAAATCCATTCAATTTGAATTAAGCTCATTTTACATGTTGTCACAATGACAAACTTTAAGGTCTCCGAGGTAAGGAAAGCAGCAAAGCAAAGTTGAATGTGAAGCAGAGTCTGTGCTGAAGAGAAGTCTAATGGGCCAGGAGAGAGCAGGGGGAACAAATGACACCGATTAAAATATCCAACCATCTAATTAGACGGCGGTGTCAAATTAAAAAGCCCCACATTACCCCACACATCTGCCAAATGACCCTGTAAAAAGCACGTTAAATAACGGACTGTCGCCGAGCCTCAGTTGAGTTCTTCACACGTCTGTAGTTCTGTCAAAGCAGACAGCTCGGTAAGTTATTAGATTAAGTTCAGCATAAGAAGTCTTTTAAAACAACGTTACAGCGTTTAAAACAATGTTTTTCCCTCTATTGTTCAGTTCCACAGCAAATTTTTTTTTAAAAAAGTCATATAATTTTAGTTAAGAATTACTGGGCAAACGTAAAATCTAATGTTGTTCTAATGACATGAGCTCTTTTTAATCGAGTCACGTTTTTTACTTGAACTTAAAAAATGTTCCAAATTAACTGGACTTTGACACCAACCAGAGAAATTCTCTCTGTCTTTCTCTGTCTGTGAAATCTGGGTCAATAATATTGATTAATGAAAAGAAGGATAGCGATACATTGTATCGCCACTCAACTTGCGGTTCTCACACAGTTTGATAGAATAGGGCCAATGCTTTACTGCTAAGGCTAATGTGTCGCTTGTGCATACTCCGTCTTTTTCGAACAAGTTGGAAGAGGACGTTGACATGAGCATTGTATCGAAGGTGCGGCCGGGGGGGGGGGGGGGGGGTACCCAGAGACTAAACATGGACTAACTCCAATCGATCACATCTAACCACCGGTATCAATCACCTCTCCTTCTCTCTTACAATCACGTTTCATCTGTGCTATCCATCAGTGCTAACCAGACTCATCAGTCATGCCTGACTGGTCCACACTCCCCATGTTATCCAAGGGGAAAAGATCCTGTGAGGTCATCGCATAAGTAGATACATGTTATAAAAAAGGTCAGAGCTCACTTTTAACCAGTGTCTTAAGTGAAGGATTAGACAGAAATTGTGCTTCTCCATTAGAGGAGACTTCTGTGCTTCTGCGTTGTCCTTGATTTCAGCTTAACCTGAGATTGTGGTGTTCACAAATGTAAGACAGCAATGAACAGCAGGAGGTACTGAAGAAAAAAAGGGGTTAGGTTTGGAGCCTACCCATGAGGCACATCTCTGTCTCTTTACATGAAACTTTTACACACAATAATTGGTAAATGGAGGCTTAAAGGGTCAGGTTAATGAACGCTATCCATGGAAACCGGTTTGTTCATTATTAAAAGGTTGCTGGAAACTCTAAAATGACGGCAGGTTCTAAAGCGTTGTTGATTACTGGCTTGTGAAAAGAATTTGATGTAAATATACAAAAATGGAACGTTAGTGTTTCATTATTAAGAGTAAGATTCCGTGCTGCCATTTTCCAGAAGAACTGACGTCCTTTTTCAACAGTGCAACAACGGGATTAGACTAATGACTGAGTAATGACCATAAACTTTTATTATTCACTTTATGTTACACTTATTCATTATCGTTCCATTAATATGCTCACATTCAGAGGAGAGGGTCTGAACTGCAGTTTAATTATTACAATAGAATGGGAACGAGACAAAATGCATGAATGTGTTAGCAGTTTTGTCATTATTCTGAGGCATAATTCACCATTGAAGGAGACACATCTCATTTTTTTTTCTTTTTACAACTTGATATTTATTGAGTGTTACTTTCTCGCTATACTAATTACTGATGTGTCCCTTAAATTTGGTCATTCAGGTCTTTTTGTCAGTATAATTTTGTTTATCGCAGATGAAAATGGAAAAATCTTTTCACATGTGAACTTTTGTAAATGGAATAGTGCAGGCCTCCAAAAACATACTGTAAACCCACAAGTATTCTGGGGGTTCAGAGGATTCTATTTAGCGTTTAACGATTCATATCAGGCTACTACAAAGAAACACTCAAGTAATAAGTAAATTGAAACAATATTGTTTATTTATTTCATTGAGCTCAAGGATTGTTTACGTTGAGACAATAATTTATACTAATTTTCTTTGAAGTAAACCTCTTCACATGCCAAAAAGGAAAATTCACAGTTACTTATCATCGTCGTCATCATCATCATCATCATCATCATCATCATCATATGCAGAGCTGAATGTCTATGCCCTGTTTTGACATCGTCTATATAATACACTGAATTTCTCCTTCAGATGTTTAGTATGTTTTTAGCTGATGAGATGTTAGGAGCCAAAGTGACCAGCTGAAACTGTGGATGAGTAGAGGAGTCTGACTGTCTGACTAAGATGCATTAACCTCAGCCACTGCTTCCTGAAAGAGTCCATCAGTAAATACTCTGGTCTCAATCACCTAAGCGACCGTATACTTCTAAAGCAAGAAACGTGCTCCCTTCTTAGGCCACAAAATCAATTAGCCCGTGCTTTCAACAGCGCCCTAATGAATGAGCCAGAGTGTTATTAGCGCCGATTTGTTTGGACAGAGATTGTGATCCAAAAGAGAGCCGTGGTCTGATGGAGTAAATCACTCTGATCCATTGGCGTGTGTTAGCCGATCTAACAGTGGTGGATGTTTGACATTTTTCCTCAGCACTCAAGAATGCCATTGGCTCTGAGAACACTTATTTATCAGGGCCTTGGAGTCCAAAAAAAAAAAAAAGAAGAAAAAGAGGAGACTGAAGCATGGTTGCACAGACACATGGAAGGTAAATTAATTCATAGCCTGATCGTTATATTGCAATGTTACCATCTGCTCTGAGAAACATGTCCTTAAAGGAATGTATGGCTTATTGTGTGCTTGGATATACACACGTATTGGAAACTGGCTCATTTTTGAAAAATAAAACAAACACAAATAATGACATCAGGTAGACAGGTAGCTACCTGTTCCTAATGTACGGGTCTGTCCACATGAAAGTAAGAATGAAGGGTGTATTTTGATTGAGTATTCATCGGCTGATGATTCATCCAATGATGAAGGTTTATAGGACAATAACACATGAGTTGAAGGTCAGCCATCACATTGATGACTGGGAGGACTGGGATTACTGGTGGCCGAGGCACACGCTGGGCATTTGGCCAAGAGAGACCGTCCTTTTTTCTTTAGGTTGACATGGCTTCGTGAGCGGTTGGGCATGTTTGAAAGGCGACATGTGGATGACTGTTTGATTGTCGTATTAAAATGGTGAAGGTGGTCCAAAGTGTTTTCCTGAGCAAGAGGTGGAACAACGTAACGAACGGGCCAGCTGACCTTTACACGGATGATGCACTGTCATCCATAGGATGTTTTACTGCCTTCTAGATCCATCTTCTGGAATCCAACCTCCCTTTTGTGATTGGTCACTTGTCATGTTCTGCAGAACAAATTAGGTTGACTGACTGGGGTTGGAATGTCTTCTCCTTGAAAGTGGAAGGCAGTTGGCACCAATACATAAATTAGTCAAATGAATGCTTTTCATAACTGAAGGCAAGAACTTGTGGAGGTTAGGATCCAGGATTTGGACAAACATCTCCTGGAGGAAATGGTACAGTCATGTATACGTACAGTGTGTGAACTTTTCTATGACACCTGCAGGGCTGCTGATCTCATGCCTGTCTTAACTCATTTACTGTCACACTTCAAAAAGTGTCTGTTAAATGAGTTTTGTGGCATTTCAGTACAAGATGTATCCAGAACACTTGGTCTTTTTTCCTGAACATTTCTCTTTTTTTTGTCACTTTTCTTTCTTCTGTTTTTTTTTAGAGAGTATTTTTGTTGTTCTGTTTTTCGCGAGTCAGGGTTTTTTTTTTTCCTTGACAAATTGAAAAGAGAACTGTACTTTAGGACTGCTTACAGTACAGAAAGTGCTGTTTTATGCATTCTCTGAGCTGTACCCGCTGATGTCCTTCTAAGACATTGAAAAGATCTGAGATCAAAAGCTGTTCTAATCATAGCAAAAAATCTATTAAGGTCTAGAGGTCCTGGATTAGCAAAATAAGGAATGTTTGAACAGGTCTGAGAGAAAGTGAGAGAGCGAGAGAGAGTGAACAGAAAATCATTGCAGTTCCACAGTCAGAAGGCTTACCTAATCCAGCACTAAAAATATCGTTTGTCAACAGATCACAAACAGGTTAACCGCACCAGGCAAGTGTGTCAGCAACAACATGTGTTGATGTTATTTGGTGTGTATTTGGCCTGGGGCCTTCTGTGACCAAAGAGCTGTCTCATGAAACTGCAAAGTTCACTCAAAAACTCTCCTGAGTAGTTCTCCTGTGCTCTTTCATGACAGTGCTGTGAAAGTTCTTTACATTTCTGCAGCAGAGAGATGTTGCCGCATAATACGTTACCACGGCACCTGAATAAAGTGACCTGACGATTCATTATGCAGAGACAGAGACATGAATCAGGTTCTTTTGGGACAAATGAGAGCAATCTCACACCTTGGTATCTATGTCTCCTCCAGTAGACAGAGAGACAACTTGTCATAAAACTTGTCTCAGGATGTGTAAAAATGACACATTATCAAAATATTTTATAAGTGAAATATTTAACCCTTCTTATGTTTTATATGCATATGCTACCATAACACTTATTCCACTAATACAAAGTGAAATATTCAGTCTTGCATAGGTGAATAGGTTTACTTTATTACTCTTACCATGGAAAGCAAGCTACCAATAACTGAGCCATTACCACCTTTGCAATCAAATCAGTACATAATAAAGTCCTGCTAAAAGTGCAGCATTAGGAACAAAAACAACATAAGATGTTATAAAAAATAGCAGCCTAATATCAATGCTAAGGTCACCAGATGGATGTTGTAATATAACATTTTCTTTCTTTTGTTTTCTCCCCATGTCCTTTAGCACACATGTGATCCACATCTTCCCCTGATAATCCATCTATTCTATGTTTTATCCACAATATTCATAAATCATAACCTTAAGTAGCTTCATAGCTGTCTAACACCCTTCAGCATTAAAGATGAGTAGCAGTAATACTGTGTCATGTTTAGAGTTGAGAGTTCATCTTGCTGATCTCAGCAAAAGCTTGCCTGTCACTGTTTTCAGGCTTTCCCCCTTGGTGATTTGTTGTCATCACTTTATTCCCACATTCCGTATTATTTCTGTTCATAAAAGAAAACTTCAGAGTCTTGGCGGGCTTGCTTATTTAATGCATTAATGTAATGTAAGGAAGCAAAGATATATGAAGGACAGGGAAAGTCGAGTCTTCTGTCTGTTGTCAAGTTATATTCATTGGCATGCTGCATAATATTCATTTCCAGACGTTTTGTGAGGCCGCCATATTAACGTGGACATCTCTGCTTTAAAGGCTCATTTTTTTTGTCCTTTCATATTTTTAAACCTATATTAGCTAATCCGAGACAGATGCCTCTTATTAATACTTGGCCTGACTGGTAAATCCTATTCTTGTCTCCATAGAGCAGGTTGTTGTGATGAGGAAGAGGAAGGGGTGAATCAAACCATATATAGAAAATTAAATCTACCAGTGTATTATACAAACATTATAATACACTGGTGTATATATATATATATATATATATATATATATATATATATATATATATATATATATATATATATATATGTGCGTGTGTGTGTGTGTGTGTGTAAAAGACAATATATAATGTATATATAGGAAAACAGGATATATATATATATATATATAGGAAAAGAACGCAACTTCTAAACTAATACAAGGAAAGGTTTAGAATGAGAAAATCCACTCTTGCAGATCTTTGTAAAGTCTGTGGAAAATTTAAAAAAAAAAAAGAGAGAGAGAGAGATAAATGTACATGATATACCAACTGCACACTGATAATGAAATGTCAGATTTTCAAAATAATCTATACTCCACGCTGCAAAAAATATTAATAAATTATATAAGCAGGTATGTCAATCAGTGCTTATCAACATCCATTTTAAACAGGAGTAACTGCTAACATTATGTAACGCTCTCAGAAAGTTCATCCCTGAGCAAATGATATGATGAATATATCACAGTTGTACCACAGGATATGCACTTTCAGGTTACAAGAATTTGACTTTATTAGGAAGAGTTTCATTAAATACCCCTACTTTGGCCTATGAAGACCTTTTTCAAACTTGAGAGGACTGATATTGATTTTCCATGCCTATTGATCAGCTGAGTGCCAGCCACCAACCGATTTTGATTTCCAGGCATATTACAAACAGTTGAACATGGCAAGACAAGAGTCACAGTCACAGTTACAGTACAGTCAGCGTACAGCTACAGTACATTAGGTGACTTATGTCACTTGGAGTACTTGTGGTTTCCTAGTTTTATCTGTAAGTAAGGACAGAGAAAAGTCAAAGACAAAAAAAAACAAAAAACGATACTATTAGTGTTAAATTGGATGTGATAAAGTGTATCATTGAAGAACACTGTAACAAGGACATAATGCAGGCACTCCCGTTATCTCGATTACGTGTAGAAAACCTAAATATTCAAAACTGAGAACGCTACAGCTGATGGAGGGGAAACTACAATGCTGTCTTTGAGTAGGCACCACATTTTCTGTAGCAATGGACACAGCACTTGACAAAAGGCCACGTGACTGAACCTTCTAGGCACAATCATTATAGGCATTATATTGTAGGCAGTTGAGGAAGGAGAAGGTACAGTGAAGAACCTGAAGTTTAGAGGCAGTTTCAGCTGCTTCAGGAAGAGGGGAGTCTTACATCACCGCAAAGTTACGGGCGAGGCAGCATCCACTGATGCTGCAGCAAACAGTGCTTTTCCTCAAGAGCCTCAGAAAAGAATCCAAAGAAGGCAGCTGCAGTAACAAGCACGTTTTCAATACGGTCAATGTCTGATGTCTCACACCTACACGAACGCAGACGTAAAGCAAGCCACGGGACATAACAGCCTCTAAGGACAGGCTGACACTGTTACTGGGCGACAACACTCATGGTCACCTAAAGCTCAAACCTTTGTTCATATACCATTCAGTAAAATGCACAGGCTTTGAAAGGCGTGAATAAAACGAGCCTTCCAGTCATTTGACGTTTGAATGGAAGTCCATGGGTGATCCTGCAGGTATTTCTAGACCTTTCTCCATTCATCAGGAAATATTGTGGGGAAAATAACCCAGACAGCAAATCATTGAAGCATTGGCAATTCTCCAGGCCATACAGCAACCATTGGTGATTATAGTCTCAATGTTCATGTTGCATTTTTGCCACTTCGCTGCAGCCAATGGACTAAAACGTCCTGCATACAACATACAGTATAACGAAGCATCCTGTCGACGATTTGACCAAGAGTGAGAAGGTGGCAGGTCTTTCCAGATATGAAAAGATCACATCAAATTAGCTCTCAAAAACATACCAACTGCTTAGGACAGAAGCACAGTTAACACCATGAGTGCTGTTCTAAAAAAAAAAAAAAAAAGAAAAAAACGTTCTTCCTCGGGCTGCGCATAACTTTCAGGGGTTTTGAAAATGTGAAGAAGACCATCTGTGGTGATCTGATAAAGCTGGCGATGAAAGCGGGTTTTGACAAGGTCGACCTTGAAGGTACAGAGGAGGTGTTGGCATCTCGCTCTGGCGGATCTAGCAGATGACAAGCTAATTCAACGAGAAGAAGAATGTTTGAGGGACGAGCTTGATGTTCTGAAAGAAAGGAAACTCATCAAAGCGGCGCATTCGGTAAAAGACCCAGCGTGAAACACTTTCATAGTTTGTTACCCGTTGTCATGAGTATTTGGGCTTTGGTGGACAAACATGATATCAACCCAGAAAGATCCTCCAAAAAAACAAAACAAAAAAAAAACTAATGTCTCACGAGAGAATTGATGGACTGCAACAAACAGATGCATGATAGAAAGATGTGAGAAGTGAAGCAGTCAAGTATTCTGTTGTTTTTTTTTTTCTCTAGTCATCACTGCTACCACAGCTGCCATTGCTCCAACTACTTCTGATGCTGCTAAGAAGGACTCATCGCAAATTAACCCACTCTATGTCCTCCTTGTTTTTGCCTTTGTTTTCTGCCCCCTGCTCACCAACAAATAACTGAGATTGACTCTTTTCCAGGTCTCCCTTACTTCTTCTTCTTGCCTTCCTATACGATGCCAACCTGTTCAGCGAGTATAATATCATTTGAATTCTTTGAAACTATTTCTTAATCTTTACTGTTCTATTTGTTTGCTTGTTTGTTGATTTATTAATTTACTTTGCAGTAGTGGTTGACATTAACCTTTAGTGTTTTAAGTACTGCACTCACATAATACTTCACTGTTGTGTTTTGTTAGTTTAGTCCTACGTGTACAGTGTGTAAAAGCTATGAAAGAGCTTAATTAGAGTAGGCAAACACCCATTTTATAGTGCAGTTAATGAAAGTAAAGTACTTTGTTAAGCTGTGTTATGATAAATTGTAGTGTCTATTGAAGTAACTGTGTCCATTTTATTAGGTTTAGAGCTGGTCTAGCATATGGACATTAGTTTGTAGGGCCCAGGAATGGATAATTTTTTTCCCCATGAAAAGAAGTGGTAATTATGTTTTCTAGTTACAGAAATTCGAGGGTTGTTTTTTTTTCAGGAACGCATTAAGCATGTAAGGTGGGAGCGGAGTGTGCAGACGAAAGGAACTCAAATTAAAAGAAGCAACAGGTTCAGTACATTCACCCCACAGTTATATGTTACTTGATCAGACTTCCACATTCTTGCTCAAAATAGCGGGGCTACATTATAGAATATTTATGAGTTAGTTACAGACTCGCCTTGATTATTTGTCGATCAAAGCCCCTACTCAACTCTCCGAGCCAAGCAGGTCTGACACTGAATAATAATAATGACTCAAATCGATAATGACATGATTTGATTAACATTTTTTGTGAAGACAGAGAACTAGATTGAATTCCCTCTGTTCAGAGGCTGTCAAACTCTCCAATACGTCCTGGCTTGGACTGACTGACCCTGTATGCAGGCCAGTAATGTTTAACCTTTGTAAATTCAACTGAATGTTGTGTCACTTTAAATCTCATTGCTCTTCCCTCCTTAAACTCATTTGTAAAGTAAGCTGAATATCCATCCATGTGTCAATAAATTACTTAAGGCATAGTTAAGGATGCATAAAAGGAACAATTTTTTATGCTGGTATTTTGCTCAGGTTTTCATTAACACCACTGAACCATAGGACAATCTGCCACTTGGAGGGAAAGGTTTTGTCAGCCTTTGCCCATTAAAACTTCAGAAATGATAGTCATTTAAGTTATTTTAACTGCTGAATTTAATAATGAAAATGTTATGAGAGATTCGCTGCTGGTTTATTGGTCATTTTTAAACTATAATTGGAGGCCCAATGTGAAGCATGAATGAAAGGACCTTGTTTTACATTTCTCATCCAGACTGTTATCAGGAAATGTTTGTGTGTGTGTGTGTGTGTGTGTGTGTGTATGCGCGTGTGTACTTGTGCATGTGCGCGCATTTGTGTGTATGTTTGTGTGCGTGCGTGTGTGTGCATGTGTGTGTGTGCGCGCGGGTGTTTGTGCATGTGTGCGTGTGTGCGCATGTATGTGTTTGTGTGTGTCTGTGTGTATGTGTGTGTGCGTGCGTGTGTGCGTGTGTGTGTGTGTGTATGTGTGTGTGTGTGTCTCTGCTGTGTGATCATGACAGAGGTTTGTAATCTCATGGTGTTTATTGAATACAGTGGAGCCCTGGTGTGCCAGCTCAGATTACTGTTCTTTATCTCAATGGAAGTACAGAACCGCTCTTCAGATTCCCTGTTGTTTTAATGTTAGACGCAAACGACAAAAATTACAGATGGTTAAAATCCACATGCCAATTAAACTAACATACTAGTTTTCAGATTAAATTGTGAACCTGTTAAAAATTGTTCAAAAACAAGATGTTTAGACTAGCATAGCTGTATTTCTCTGCCCTGTGCCATTCATACACATCAAAATTAACAGAGGCGTGTGTTCCTATCTAGACAGCCCGTCTCTGGTAATGATAAGTGATGTGTGTATGAGTGGATGGCAGACACAGGGCACAGAGATCAGGGCACAGAGATCTGGGCACAGTTCTACGGCCTGTCTGTCCTCTTACAGTGTTTTAAATGCATTAATGTTAGATAGGTTCATTCTACTGTGTTCAAAAGCAAGGCTGTTTTGGTACATTTAGTACAGTTATATTGAAAATGATCTGATTAATCTCAGATCAGTTATTTATTCATACATTTGTTTTAAACTCTGCGTTTACGGCAGCAGAAAACAAAAACAAACAAAAAACAAATACAAAAAAAACAAACAAAAAAAAAAGCTCCCACATCATATATAATAGATCGATGACTTTAGCACAGATGAATAATTGGTTAATTGTGCTTGCAAAGGTCTTGTATCCATTAGCAAATGTCTATTCTCATTCCTCGGGAATACTGTCGAATCTTAAGAATAAGCTCTCGTTTATGAAGACCATTTATTTCAGATGTAGTCACTCATGCAGCTGAAATGGATGTCCAAGTGTATGGTGGATAAGCCTAATGTAATCAGTAAAGGGAAATGAAGCCAGAGACGACTGACCTCGGTAAAGTTTCAGCGGTGGGAGGGATGACTCGACACCGTTGACGAAAGCTTCACTCCCTTTCAGTCAAATATTGAGTTGCCAGTGGTAACCGCATGCCTCATTATGTGTTGGAGATATGACCACCTAGAGAGACTAAAGGAAACAGCGGCTGTATGCCCCCTTTCACAGGCTTGTGAATTTTTTTTTTTTTTTGGGTATTTTTCTGAGCGGAAAATTGCTCCTCTGATGTTGCACATCTCATGTGTTATTTGCTGTTTTTACCAGCACTTTACGCAGTGCGCACTGCTTGCTACTATCCAGTCACAGATACGCAAGAATACACAAAATATGACGCTCTCTTACATGCAGCCCGAAACACCAAATATGAGGGAAGTCTTTGCGGCTTGGTAGTCCGTGGAGTTAGGAAGAACTCCAAAACCTATTCATTTGCAAACAAAGGTTTGAGAGGGGTATTTTCAGACAGTCTCTCAAAACCTCTACCAATCGCAGTCCCCTTACTATCTAAAGTCGCCGCCCACCTTGTCTACGTCTTTCTGCTTCAGTAAACCCGTTTCCTCCCACCTACCCCCCCCCCCCCCCCCCCCCCCGCTTTCAGGCATATTGTCACATTCTTATGATGTCCAGAGAGGGGGGGGGGGGGGGTCGTATGGACTGGAGCAAGATAAAGGCTCATACCAGGTACCCTAAAATGAACTCCAGCCCAAGTGCGACCGTCATCTGCATCCAAACATGGCTATTTGCTACCGCTGAAGATTCAGTTAGTTGAATCTATGGGGTAAAAAAAAAAAAGGGAAAAACAAAAAAAAATGATTATTGGTGTAGACTTAGGCCCGCGACCTGTATCCTTCACAACAGTGTAGATGACAGAATAAAATATATTTTTGATTTTCTTTAAAATACATTATTCATATGTTTTTAGTGCTCTGCAGTGATTTGAAATGCCTGCAACATCCTTTTTCTTTCTCTCTTTTGACTGCGTTCCTTGAGTGGAAGTACAGAATTACATTTCTTGCCAGAACTTGTAACACAGCAGGCAGTCAAAAGCATTCCGCAAGTACCTCCGAGGACAGTCTGGAGGTTTGTATCTTTAAAGAATATGGCCAGAGCACACGGACAAGCACGGTCTCTGAACACAGATGCAGCCGGCCGTATGCCCGGTTTTAACTGTGGAATACGTTACATGCATCAATGAAGAAACAGAAGCTGGGATAATTGTACCAAAATGATACACATGCTTACTTGGAAAGCTGGAGTATTTTGGCCATCTGTTACGTCCTCAAAGTATTTACTACGATTCCCTCAGTGCGCTAGAGTCCGCTGGATCAAGACAAGTGAATGTTTCGGAACGTCAGAGCTGAGGTGTGTGGCTGAAGATTCCGGTAGAGAAAAACAAGCGTAACACGCGTGTGACCGAACACGGATATCTGCTGTCATTCTCTGTTACGACTACTTCATGGTCATGAAATCTAGCGATAGCTAAAGTTTTACCTTTAGTTTGGACTTTTTCTATTTTTGTTTTATGACAGTTAGAATCAGTTGTCCAGTCACCCATGAGCTGATAAGTCTGCCCCGCAGCACTCTTGAGATAGAGTGCTATTCACACAACAATACCCACGATTCCATAGGTGCCTGACCTTTAGTGACTTCTGATCAGCACTGAGAGGCACCCTCTCATGGGAACGCAGACAATCATGTTCCCCTGAGCCCTCTGTCACGGGCACAGACCAGCTGTGCTACACTAATAATTCACTACCACTGGCTTGAACTCGAACAAGCCAGTGGTAGTGTGTTTGTGTGTGTGTATGAATGTGTGCACAAGTGTTTGTATGTGCATGCGTGTGTGTGTGTGTGTGTGTGCGTGCGTGTGTGTGTGCATGCGCACACATGTGTGTGTGTGTGTGTGTGTGTGTGTGTGTGTGTGTGTGTATGCGCGCACAAGTGTGTGGGTGTGGGTGAGTGTGTGGTCTGAAAAGGAGATCTTTAGCAGGAGTTTAATTCATGGAGGTAAAGACAAGAAATGCTGTGGCTTGTTCAGTCACAGAGATTTGATTCCAAGGCCAACATCAACAAGACAAGGAGCTTAATAAGAATTGTTCAAAAAAATCAGTTTTTGACATGAATAGGGTGTATTTTATGTTTTCCGTCTGAAAAAAAAAAAGATATTGCTGCTTTTTTCCCGGTCACATAAAATTCTGTGTCTATGTAACTCAGTGGTGTCCTTTCAGAATGTAATTGCTGCAATTTCATTCCTCTGAAAGTCTAATTTGTACATGAGTCAAATACCCATTGTCAAAAGATAGCTTTGATTCTCCCATGTTGCTCCTAAAATCCCTTAGACAGACCATAAATGAGTCACATCAAAGCCCTCAACTTGGGAGCAAGAACCACTGCCCATGTCCTGCAGTGAGGATTAAGCTGTTTGATTTCTGAACTTCCGAAATGAGATTTATGCAGCTCTGTTCTACCGAAAAGAAAACACAAACCTGAAAATTGTCATCATTACTCTTGGCTACATATTGCGTTGTTCTTTCTCTATTTCCTTACTTGCATCTGTCGTGGGCTAATCTAAAACAACTGACTGATCTGGTCAATGCAACACTGGAAGCTTTCTCGGAATCTTTCCGCCGATTCGCTGATTTCGACTGTTTCACAAATCGCAAATGGATAGCTGCTATGGCAAAATGACAAGCACCTTGGCACATCGAAAGTGTCACACACGACGTGTGAATGTTTCATACACGTATCTGTGTCATGTTTCAATAAAGATTTAAATAACAAAAATTAGGAATAAGCCCTAAATGGTCCTGCATCTGAATGGATTATGAGCGGATTATCTGTTCTCAGCATGGAAATCACATCACCTATATAGCACATATGCTAAACTGCATCAGCCGTACGCTGGTACACCTGATTCAAGAAAGGAAGGATCAGAGGAAGTCTGATTAGCGGATCCCGCTGGGTTGGATTAGGCCAGCAGTAAAATTATACACAAGGAAGAGCGCGTTTCTATCTCTCTTCATTTCCCTGATCACTTCTTGAAGGACTTACCTCTGTTGTGTTTGACAGTGAACTGCATCCGTCTTTTAAATATTATCAAAATGTTTTTATTTTCTGCTTCTTTCCAAACTTGTAAAGGGTTGAAAATCTCAGTACAACAACCCTAGTTAAGCAAATGCTAGCATTTAACGTTTAAAACAAAATGAATAAAGTGTGCGTTCTATACATGACAAACTACAGGAAATTATTTAGGTGTATAGCTTTAAAAATGACACAGTGCTGAACACAGGCAGTGATATTATTTCGTTATAGCATTTATGTTCAGCTTTCAATCAAACCATTAGTCTGAAAACTCTGTGACAGGCTTTGAGCAGCAGGCAGAACAAAGAATGTGTCTAGTCAATGGCTCCCCTGAGGTTCCTTTACAAAGCTTGGTGTTTGTCCTTCAAAAGGGTGATCATTAATAAAAGCTGCAACGCATGCTGTGTCTTTATCAGAGTCAGCTCTGTAGTCAAACCGAACTTGTGGAGTCTCAGAGTCCGCCTTGAAGATCATTTGACTTTCCTGAGAGACTAACCATCCGTGATTGACCGCCTTATAAGTTGTGGCCATCGACTTGGGCTGTTTTGGTCAATCTGTCATCTCTTGGTAATCAGTCACCTGTGGAGCGCATGGATGAGGGCCGACTACCTCCAGTCCATCACCAGGTCAAGCAGTGTCCCTAAGCACAGTTTCAGGGGAGAATTAATCAGCTGATCCAGCCCTGTCAGGGTAAAGCCCAGGCAATCTAATCAATATCTCCGCACTTATCAATGCTGTGGATTTGGAGCAAAAAAAAAAAAAAAAAAGAAGGAGAAAAAGAAGGAGTTATAACCGCAACAAAATTCACCATTCTGATTTTTTTTTTATACTCCTCCACAAACTAAACTCAGTTTTGTGCGAGTACGGTCAAACAAAGTGATGGAACTCATTGTGAAACTGTTTGTTTTGGCGGCCACAGGAGATGATGCAATAGGAGGTTAGCCTGACAGGACCAGTAGTCATTTCCTGTCACTTGGTTTTCCCCATTGCTTTGGATTCGCTTATCTCAGCGCTTGACAGCATATTTGCAATCCATATGTGACCTTGCTAACCTTTAGCCTTAGATGATGCGCTTACATCAGACAAGCACAACTCCCAAGATGACTTGTCTCAGGTGCTAGCTCCGTCTTAGGCATATTAAAGTTACATAAGGTCGCATTTACAGGGAGTTATCTCCACGCTGACCCGGTATTGCACATTTCTATGTATAACGTCTTTGATTTCATGATTGACTGCCCCTAGTTCTGTCTAGACATCTAAAACTGCGTTTACCTCCCCCCCTGCATAAGCAGCAGCACCATTGGTCTGGTCTGGCATCTACTACATACAGTTCAATATTGCGAGCTATCTTCAGAAGTATGCATTATTGATCAGGTTATCATGAGCAAGGCAAACAGAACTCCTGCCTGCTTTCCTCGGAAAATATTATCAGTGCTTCTCTCGCAACAGGCATTCAAAGTGCATAATTGAATTACAACTGCTCAATAATGTAAAGATTTCTATGTTTCAGAGTCTCGTGCCATAAATCTGTGGGTCTTTGCAGCTGATGTGGCTTTTTCTTCCTCATGTATGGCTGAGCGGGGTGGAGAACAAAAAAAAAAAAAAAAAGCAATGTATTTTTCGCGAGCGTTCCTTACCTAACACATGTGTTTGTAAACCCACGAGATGGAGCGAGATTGGCTTATAATATACTGCCAGTGTCTTTGATTGGTCTAAAGTGTGTTTTGAGTAGGACTGGAGCCCACCTGCATATCTTTTTTTTTTTTTTTTGGTCTGAAAGAGCGTTGGCTACGTGACAAAAAAACTAAAACAAATGTTATGCTGTTCCATAACGTCAATATTTCACCAAGGATTCTTACATCTTGCAAATGTATGAACTTGTTATAGTTACAATTCTGTTGTGGTCTTTAAAAAAAAAAAAAAAAAAAAGAAATGAACAAATACTTCAGAGAACAAGTGTATGTTGTAAAGAATCCTAAATGAATACGAGGGGCTCAGGCATTGTACTGAATACATTCATCTGAGAGTCTTCAAGGGCTGGATTGAGAGAGCACAGTAATGAAATGCCATGCACTGAGTGGTATCTATTGCCTTTTTTTTTTTTTCTTCCACGCCTTGCATCCCTCACTAAACCCTGTTTATCCACCTTGGCTCTGGTCCTGAAGCAAGGCAGATATCAGGGATTATGGAATTTAATGTATAATATTCTCAGGAACTTTGTATTGAGAGACCTTCCACACAGACAAACAGCTGTACTGACCGTGAATTCTGTCTTTGCCCGTTCTCACAGTGTTGTTGTTGGATGACGTTGCCTGTTTTTGGGGGTAACTGCAGCTTTTTTTTTTTTTTGCACACATTTCTTTACTTTTTCTCGAACGATAAACATCTGCAACCGATGACAATCCTTCTTCTGCTTCTTTGAAGGTTCGACTTCATTCGGGGATTTGTGGGGAGGGGCAATATAGGCTTTTTCTTCGACTTGCTCCAGTCAACTTTCCACTCCACACAGCAGGCCAAGGGTCTCTCAGGCCCTCGTCAATCACCACGATTATAAATGTCGGTTACCGATTTCAGATCAACGACTAATGAGTCTTTTCTCTTCTAATTGGATCCGCTGGGGGGAGCTGGTGTCTCCCCGTAATCTTCCCTCCGTCTCCCTTCTCTCTCTCTCTCTCTCTCTTGCTCTCTCTCTCTCTCTCTCTCTCTCTCTCTCTCTCACTCTCTCTCTCACTCTCTCTTTCTCTACCCCTCTCTGTCTCTTTCTTTCTCTCTAGCTCTCTCTCTCTCACTCTCTCTCCTTCTCCAGCTGAGGTGGTGAGACAGCTTCCCAGTAAGCACACAGGTGTTGGTGATTATCCAGTCACTCGTCTGGGTAAGTGCACACCTGCTACCAGGCAGTGCGGGGCCTTCTCGTTCTCCACCTGGAACTCTCCTCCCCCCACCGTTCCCCAGCGCACACCCAACACGCATCAGGAGAGTGTGCCAGGAACAGCCCGTAGATGGAGAGATACGATGAGAAGAAACCAATTAAAAACAGTATTTCTGTTTCACCAGGCCATGACCCGGGGCGACGCGATGGTGCAGTGGGCAGCGCTGTCGCCTCACAGCACGATGGTCTTTGGCTCAATTCCCGGCTGGGCGGCCAGGGTCCTTTCTCGGTGGAGTGTGCATGTTCTCCCAGTGTCTGCGGGAGCTCCAGTTTCCTCCGATAGTCCAAAGACATGCAGGTTAGGCGAACTGGAAACACTAACTTGTTGCTACGTATTACTGCAATGGACTGGTGACCTGTCCAGGGTGTTTCCCTGCCTTTCGCCCTATGAGTCCTGGGATAGGCTCCAGCGATCCAATAATTATTTTTAAATAGTTACACTGTAACAATAATTACTGTTAATCGCTAACTCAGTAACAGCAAATCTACCTGACATCACAAGTCATCATACTACAGTCCCTCAGCCATCTCCTATTCAGTAATAAAAATAAATAAATAAATAAAATGGTCTGATCTTTTTCTTTAGCCAAAGGAATGAGATTTGTTTGTGAATGGTTACAGCGGTGCAAACATACAGGCTCTGCAGAACGCCCAACTCTGTGTTCTTTCACTCCAGTGGGAGCTGAGTCCATTTTCTGGACTCAAATCTAAAGCGCTACATCAGAGGATCAGTGACAGCTTGACCCGAACACAGCCCTCGGACTTGGGTTATGGATTCTCGTTTTCTCTTGCGTTCTTCCTCATAATCCCTTCATATCAGTGATGAAGGTCAGGAAGGCTCATCTCTGTGGATAACCCAAAGCCATGGCTCTGGGGTTTTTTTGACAAGTGTGCAGTGTTGACATATCTGTCAAGTGTTCCCAGTGCAATTGCCATGTCCGATTAAAGTCAAGAATTTGTGAGGCTGAGCGTAGGGTGGGTGGATGAGAGAACATTATATTCTTCAAATACATACCACTGGCGTCCCCCAAGTTGTGTGTTTCTGTGATACCTCAACATAGTTAGCTCAGTCAAAGGGAACCAGATCAGTGACCAGAACATAGACTACACTGTATGCTCTTTCTATACTACTGGATTTGTATGTCATAGACCTCTCTCTCTCTCTCTCTCTCTCTCTCTCTCTCATTTGTACACACTCAAGAACACACGCACATACACATTCCTTACTCATGCATACATTACTCATTTTCGTTTAGACGGAGACCTACATTCATAAGACAAACCAACCTGAGGAACACATGGCGACTGTCAGGAAAGGAAGGGGAAACGTATTCGTTAATTTGATGTGTCCAGCTGGCCTCAAATCTTACACCAACGAGTTGCCCTTCTGAATTCTAACGCCTGAAAGCTCTCCAAGATGCTGAAGTTATCTCCCTATCTCTCTCTCCTTGTTCTCTCTCTCTCTCCCTCTTTCTGCTTAACACATCCACCAACCCACACACACACACACACACTTACTTCATGCAAGTTATGCAACCCCTTCCATAGGCTGCTGTAGTCTCATTTGTCATATGGTGAAACAGTGTGCTGTTGACCACTGGCTCTGAATAGTGAAGAGAGGAGCCCTTTGTCAGTTGGTGCATCACTGTGGAGACTTAGTGAAGAGGATGAGTCACTGAGATATAGCATAAGGGACATGTTTGTGAAGACCAGGGGGCCGGCTTTGCATCTCTAAGCTCTTGATCTCACAAATGCATGGAGAGTAGAGAGAGATCGAAATAAGATTTATACATATACATACACACACACACACACAAATACACACACACACACACACACACACACACACACAGAAAGAGAGAGAGAGAGAGAGAGAGAGAGAGAGAGAGAGAGAGAGAGAGAGACTTCATATAAGTACAAGATCAATGTTATGTCTAGTAGTTGGAGTCCCTCAGATCATGTCATCCCAAGTGTTCCATGTTGCACTGTAAACATCAGCGTTATCACGCTGTCAAGTTAGACATATCTGAGCAGCGTCACATCATTAAAGAGCACCCTCCCTCTGTGGATGTGTGTGAGTGGATGTGTGTTTGCACAGATTGGCGTTTCCAAAACTTTGTGTCAAATGTTCAGTCAATATCTTTACAGACTTTTGAGAACATTGCTGACCTCAGAACACATACTAGACTATGTATTTCTTCTTATCACTTTAAAAAAAAAAAAAAAAAAAAAAAATATATATATATATATATATATATATATATATATATATTCTCTTCTGCACACACAAACTTAGAGATGCTAAATTTATCTTAACCTTCACATTTTCATTTTAGACGCCTTCAAACTGCTCAATAATGTTTAATGTGCAGCCATATTTGCCAACAGGTGAATTTTCATAAAAACGTCATTCACGAATTCTGCGCCACTGATCTGGAGAGTCTGTTTTAGAAGAGTCTTAAGGTTTTGTCTGGGTAAGGACACACATAAAGGCTTCTCTGCAACCAAAAGAAAGTGATAAGGGAACATCTCAGACACAGACACAGCGGTCTCTGCACTTCTATGCAGAGTGGGCCTTTGCCAAACACCAGGAATAGTTCTCAAATGAATGATTTATTATGCGCATGTCTGTAACATTGGCTATGAAGCACCAACATAAGCAAGGGCAGATCAAATTTATTAACACATTCCTCAAGATGAATTGCAATAGCCATTTGTGTTTTAAGTGGTTTCTCTTCAAATATTTCAATAACACTCCATGAGGATATGTGCGATAGTGGCCTTGTTTCCTCAAGCATGTACTAATTCTCTCTGAAAAACATGCTTTCTCTCACGCCATCTCTCTCTCTCTCTCTCTCTCTCTCTCTCTCTCTCTCTCTCTCTCTCCTTCTGTCTGTCTCTATCTCTTTCTGTTTCCCTCTGCCTCTCTCTCTTTCTGTTTCCCTCTGCCTCTCTCTCTCTGCTTCTCTTATCTTTCTCTCTCTCTCTCTCTCTCTCTCTCTCTCTTTTACTTTCCCAATGTTAAATAATCTCTTTAGGTAAAAGACTTATCATTCACAGTGTGGAACCTCTTGATGATTGAGGTTTCACACATCAAATTCATTAAACATGATTGGTCTATCACAGGCCAAGTCAGTGTCTTAATAGCTGCTTTAATGAATATTCAAATGTTCCTCTCTGGCTCTCCTAGCCGCAACAGTCCTTCCACTGGGCGAGAGGACAAAGCCAAGTTGTTTAACAGATTGTGGGGATTGGCCGCTGCGGCCAACGTCACGCCGAGGAATCGGCGCGAAGAACGGTCGGACACGTTCAAACGGGGGGGGGGGTTCGTTTCGCTTTGCTCTCCACTCACAGCACCAAAGAAAGAGAGCCCTGCCCCCTCCCCACCTCTTTCTTTTTTTTTTCCCCCATGTTCTTTGCCTCCAGCGCTTTCTTTTTTTGTGCTGTTGTTGTTTATTACCATGTGTTGACCGGCACAGCGGAGTGGCGGTCAGGTTGTGTAAACCTGACGCGCTGAGTGCCAAGGGCTAAATGTGAATTTCAGGAACAGTTCCTAGGCTGGTCTCTCCAGACATACACTCACTTAGGAGCGGGAAAACAATATAGTCCAGTAGTTTGTACAAGACAAGTACGACATGGAGCTCTGTCTGAAGGGACCCTTTTTCTTTTTTTTTTTACACGTAACAACGCGTTCCAGCACGATGTGATCACTGACCACTTCAAATGACAAACCACCACGTCGGTAGATAAAGCCGTTTGTAGGAACAGACATGAACACGCAGAGTCCTTTTAAACAGGATGCTTAATTCTCCTACCGCCTTATGCTGCCCTAATGAGGAATATATGAATATGGCAGAGTTCACACGAGTTGATATGTTTCAATAAATCAAGACACATATCAGTCGTGATGGACAATGCTATTCTTTTTGTAGCTTTTCTGTCATGTCTCTGTCCCCAGATAACTGCCTTTGGCTGCTTTCCAGTGAAAGTGTCTTTGATGGTGCTCAAATCATAAGTGAGAGATGTGAGAATGATGTGAGAACGACGTGAGAGAGAGCGACACAAAGACCAGTAACAGTAACAATTCAGCAAGGGCTCAGTGAATGAGAAAGGTGAGATTGGAAATGCTTCATTCCATAGGTTCCAGCTACAACTGAATGTATTACTTCATTGACTAAATACGATTTTTAACGCTCCTCACACAGTATCTGTGCTTTTTATGTTTGTGGAAACACTGGCCTCTTGTCTGATTGGGAGGTCCAATATGCTTCCCATTACAAACTTCGGTAACATTTTACTTGGATAGTCCTCCCAAAAAGGGTTCACAGGGTATTTGTAACAGTTCAACATGTTGAATAAGCTGCAGCTTAGTTGAGATTCAACCATTCATATATACATTAGTTGAACATTAGAATGATTTACTAATTGTTTGTTGAATATGTGTATGTACATTAGGCTACTGAACATTTCTTGTATAGCATAGGTTGATCCTAACCCTAACCCTAACCCTAACCGCAGTTCAAGTTCAACTAAATTATTCTGAAAATGTGTAGGTATGTTCATGAATTGTCACATGTACTCTATAAACCCTCTGTGAGAGGACCATCCGAGTAAAGTGTAACCCAAACTTCTTTCCCCAAGAAACAAAACAAACAAACAAAAAAAAGAGACACACACCTCTAAAGGTATCCACAAAGGAGAGAGAGAGAGAGAGAGACAGAGAGAGAGAGAGAGAGAGAGAGAGAGAGAGAGAGAGAGAGAGAGAGAGAGAGAGAAATTGTCACTTTCAATCATTTCTCCACTCCACCTGGCTAGATTTTTTGCTGAGGTTTCATGTACCAGCAGCATCCCCATGGATTTGCCCATTTTCAGTCCACTTCAAAATGCACACGATGGAGTTCAGCCCATTTTCGCCTTTTTCTAAAACTTGTACCAGCCAAAATAGTTCACAATTGACAATGTTAATATGAAATAAGAGTTCAAAAATTAAACTGGTTTATAGATCTTTCTATCATTATGCGGAGCTTAGAACAAACCATCCCAAAACCTCTTGAAGCACTATGCCATCACTGACCAGTTACCTTATGTCTAACTTTGCTGCCCATTTTCTATTTTCTGCCTCAGTGAATATCTCAAAAAAGTAACTTTGAGTGAATGTTCGCCTTATAAAACCTTTGATGCTGTCAGAGCGTGGGATTTGCAATCTGTATGACAAATTAGTTTCATATCTGTTTCTGTCTAATAAAAATTGGAGTGTATATATATATATATATATATATATATAGCTATGTAATAACTGCTAATTCACTTTGACATTTGCATTGCTGTGGGGCCAACGCAAGTTTAGTCACATCAGTCAGTCGGCAGAAAGGAGCAGAAAGACAAGTGCTCTCTCAACCGTCAAGCTTCTTACAGACCAAAACAGTCCTAAACCTTGGTGTTAAGCGCCTTCTTAATTCCTCTCTCTATTATGAGATGCACAGCTCTGGCTAACATAGCAGTGCTAAATGCTACACTTTAGCGAAATGTAGGTCTGCTAGCGGCTCAGAGAATCTACAGTAAACCTAGCAAACTTGTCAAATGTTTTATGCCTCTTATCTCTTGGCTGTAACGAAACCAGAGAGGATTACTCAAAATTCAGAAGAATGGATGATCACAATAGCTTTGACTGTAGTGGGAAATGTTGTAGAGTAGAGGCTGTCACAGTTTGAAAATGAGCACTGTTTTCAAATGCTTATAAGAAATGAATTCATAGTTGCGACTCAGTAGCTTCACATAAATGGTTTGTTATGTTGTAGTCTCTTTATTTGTTCTATTTGACTTTAATATACTGTTTCCTTTTCTTGATAATCAGGTCATTCCCTCTTGCTCTCTGTTGGTCTGTAGTTGGACTCGCATAAGCTAAAGCTAATATGACCTCAGACAGGCCTTATGTGGAGAGAAGGCAATGATCCAACGAACTGAGAGATTCGGAAAAAAAAAAAAAATCACTAATGGCAATTTCAATGTGATTTCAAAAAAAAAAAAAAAAGAAAAAAAGAAAAGAAAAGAAAAGAAAAGGGGAAAAACACCAAAAAAAACCAAAGAAACCTTTTTTTCTTCTTTGATTTCAAGTCAAGCTCTTGACTGTTGCTATGGGGCTTAGTCAAAGTACATTTCCCAATCACATATCAGTTCCGGGAAAACTGGCCTCATATTTGGAGCTGGACCACAGACACAAAATTGTGTGGAGGTGAATTTGTAGAAGAGGAGCTAGTTTAAGCCTCTGTAGGAGACAGTGCCTACCTCTAGTCCAAGTGTAATTATTTCATCAATTTGACAAGCCCAAAGGGCCTAAGGTATATTTAGACACCAGGGAGAGGTCTCTTTGCCTTTGTGAAGGCCGATATTTTCTGTCTACCACATAGATAATTAAGGACCAATTTTATGTAATTGACATATTCAAATTAATTATGGATTGCAAACATATAATAACTCCAGAATCATTTTTGCAGAGTGGACGCAGAGTGGACTGAATTGAAAGTGACGCAGTTTAGCGTTTTTTGTCCTTTTCAGCGCGTTCACTCCAATCAAGTGGAAAGGTAAATTCTGATAGGACCGTGAATGTGAACACTGGGGTCCTCATAAATATAAAGATCATAATCAACGTCACGAATATCATCATCGTCATCATCATCCTCATCATCCTCATCACCACCATCATCATCATCATCATCATTATCTTTATCATCACCATCATCATTATGATCAGTGGCAATAGCAGATACAGTACGGACTGGTGCCATGTGAAAGGCGATAGCTCCAGCAATAAAAATGCTGTTTTTAACCATGGCAAAACCAGTAAACCAGAGTCTGACTGTAGGAATCTAGAGCTTCTCTGCCTCTGTGGAGAGAGATGGGGAGGTTCAGCCTTTGCCGATCTGCTGAAGACTGAGTGGTCTAACCCTACTAACTCCACCACACACGTTACTACTCTCCCTTACTGCAGGCTAACCACTCATATCCTGGATCAAAGACTGTCCTCATGGTAGTGAAATATGGCAATACTGTGGTCTGTCACTTTCTGTCTCACACACTCTCTCTCTCTCTCTCTCTTTCTCTCTCCCTTGGTGATGCTGTCACTTACTATTTTCATTGGGAAAAATGAGAAAACAAACAACAACAACAACAAAAGGTTGTCTTTGCGAAACAAATGCCCCAGTTATTGCGCAACATCTCCATTTTAGGTGGCCTTATAAAAAACTAAAGATTTTCCAATACTTTTCCTTTTCCTTTGAGCAAATATCATCACTCATTCCAGCTGGAGCATTATTGTAATATTGTTAAAAGGATTCTGTGTGATGTCATAGCTATCCCTAACATCTTCAGCGTATTATGTTGTAAGTGAATAAAAAAAAAAAAAGCTATAGTACAATCATTGGGGCTCAGGCCTCTCTTATCTCACCTCTACAGAAGCTGACAGAATGAGGTGAGGGGTTAAGGTGACAAGGCAGCCGCCCCCCCCCCCCCCCCCCCCCCCCCATGGTGAGACACGTGTCTGTTAGCACGATTAATAGCGTTTTCCTGCACTATTCCACATGTGGAGCCTTGGAGCCCAGCTTGACTGTACATGCAGGCATTTGCCAGAGCTGTGCTAAATCTTCCAAGAGGTGGTCCGTCAGTGACGACACCTCATAAATAAGGAGTACCCTGATTCTCCTCGGAGGAGCACGTGCGCGGCGGGTTAATGAAGTGTGCAAATGAGGTCACGTTCCAAGTCAAAATCATAACGGGCCTGAGCCCCGGGGTTCAGCTGACGCATCGCCCCTCATCAAATGACCAGGAACTTTCCTTTTTTTTTTCTCCGTGATGCCAAGTTTTACTTCCAATCTTGCATTGGGACACAGCAAGGATCTTGGTTTTTTTGTTTTTTTTTTCTTTTTAATAATAGGTTCTAGGGCTGGATTTCAGCAGTATGGGAAAGACTCTTAGTTCACACATATGTCTACAACTGGTGATCAGCAGATATACCAAGTCTCATTTGTGAATGAGATACTACCTGAATGAGTTCTAATAAACAATGACTATACTGAGGGTCACACAACCATCTCAGTCAAAAGGCACTGGACAGAGACATGTATTTAGAGGCAATATATAATAAATTGGTGCAATACATACTTTTGTATCTTTTTTGACCTTTGGTTAATTATAATAATACACTGTCACTCTGCATACCAATACTAATAGACTTTATACACAATGATAAGTGGTATATTATATTGTTTTTTTTGTTAATTTGTTAGCAATGCTTTATGATTTGCAGCATGAAGAGTTTATTCATTTTACTTCTTTGTGTTCAAAGTTGAGGGACATTGGCTAGAGCATCTTATGCTGTGCTGAAGCCAAGAGTGCGTGTGTGTGTGTGTGTGTGTGTGTGTATGTGTGTGCGTGCTTGTCCATGCGTGCTTGTGCATGTTCATGTGTGTATGTGTGGAGGGGTGGTCTCTCTGCACTGTGTTCTGACCAGGAGTGAAGAATGTGTGTTTGATGAGCTACTGGCTTGATTCATTCTCTGCTGGTTTTTCCTGCGGTCTCTCTGATGGCACGCTGATAGAGAGAGTTGCGCAGCGAAAGGTCATACACTCACGACTGAATTTGATTTGCTGGCCCTTCACCGTGCTGGGGGAGGTGGGAACTAAAGCACTAACCTGGGCCTGGTGGGGCTTAGCAGGATGTTTGGAGTGTTGATTTTAATTGAAAGAGGAACATTGGCACTCAGGCACATTTACAACAGCTGGGGGGGGGGGGGGGGCAGGGGGGGGCTGCTGAGATAGATTGTGAAACTTTGAATCTCCTGGTACATTGTTTTTAAAGACAGAACTTCTGTAATTTCTTGAGGATAATTCTTGTAACAAAGATGCCATGGACAAAGAATGGATGTGAGTGTATAATTTATTGCAGTACATGAATTCAATGACGTCTTCGGCCATGAAAAAGTCATCTGAACTCTCATGGACCTGGAACAATCTGCATTTTCAATGAGACATGATAGCGGCGTTAAAATATTCATTTAATGAAATGATCAGTAGTCAGTATAGCCTGATACACATATTTTCCCCTCTTTGGAGAATGAGAGAATATCTGAGAGGAGATTCAAGCAAGGCATGGCTCACTGGTTCCGGTTCAATGAAGAAGCTCAGGATAAATACACGGATCAAAAAAAGCCTTCAGTACCGGACATATTGAAAAGAAAAAAATGCAACAAGATTGTAATACTTGTCACTTTCGACATACAAAAATTCGGAGATACGGAGATCTTCTCAGTGATTGGCACTGTTTTACACGCAATGAACGCTACATGGACTTGTCAAGACAGCATTGTCTAAGAAAATACAATCATATCAATATGTGTTTCAATTATTGAGAACCTTCAGAAACATCATACATGTTATCACAAACTGACTGTAGCTCCAATATCAGTCACTCGGAAGTTTTTAGGATCATTTAAAACATGGGAGGTAGAAATTCTCAAGACAGTTTTGCCTTGCATTGTTCCTCATTGTTCCACACTTATCAGAAGGGGAAAATATAAACACTTTCAGAGTGAGTTTAACAAGGGAATGTACCCACAGCACTGTATAAAATGTAGCAGAACCGAAATCTAACAACAACAAGAACAACAACAAAAAAGAATAAAGGTTTTGACAACTGTTGGCCTCCTGTATAAGTGTAAAATCATTGGTTAAAAAAAAAATGAGTGTAAAAACAGCTAGCATTTAAAAGAGCCATTGTTAAAAAAAAAAAAGTAAAAACATTAAAACGTTTTGAGGTTTTTAATCAGTTTTATTTATTTAGGTCCTTTAGTGAGGAATTGTAATTTCATTCATTATTTCTGTTTTTGACAATTCAGTGGCATGAATCCATTATTAGACTGAGAATTTTTTTACTGTTTTCCAGTCTTTAATGGCATGCAAATGTGCAATCAAGCCATAACCATTTAGTTCCATATTCCTATGAAACAGATGTTTATCAGATTAGGATACACAGAAACAGAACACACAGCTGCTGACGCACTCATGGATAACAATGACTGACAGAACTGAACACAAAGATGTGATTGTGACATCAGCATGCATGTGCGCTGCACCCTCTCTCTCTCTCTCTCTCTCTCTCTCTCACTCACACACACACACACACACACACACACACACACACACACACATTTATGTGGGAACTTGAGGTTTTCAAATCCTGTTACATCAATATGTAAAAACTGATTCGTTTAGTTGCATTTTCAGCATCTTCCATTTCTTAAGCCAGGTCGCATCCCTGAGGCACATTCCGCTGTAGTGGAAAGTAACGCGGGCTTAAGTATACAGACGGAGAGGAAACAACGACGTTCCAATTTTTAAAAGTTACCAATTAGAAGATCCAATGCCCACTGTTTACGAAAACAGCAGTAAAGCGGTGTCGCTAGTCTGCTGCTATGAAGTCATTACTGTGATCATATTGTTCATACGGCGGGCGTGGATGAATTCAGCACCTTGGAGAGCTCCCGCGCTTGCAATTCGAAATGAGACAACCAATTCGTGCGTACTACGGGTTTTAAGAATCCGCACGGCTAGGGCCATGATGTTAAATACTGTTACGATACACATATTGAAATGCTATGAAACTACACGTTAAATGAGTAACTTGTTACATGAAAGTGTGGCTTTGAAAAGACTGACAATGACGCCAGCTGGGCACACAGAATTATGGAATGCATTTTCCCTCATGACACTTCTCGTGTGCCCGCCAGGTGGTTCGTCCTATGCATGTAAGTCTGTGTCTAAACTAAAATGAGGATGTGTGTACGACAGAACAGTCTGTCTGTCTGTGTGTGTGTGTGTGTGTGTGTGTGTGAGAGAGAGAGAGAGAGAGAGAGAGGGGAGCAGAAGAGAAAATTTGACCAGCTGCGCGGCCTGTAGATGGCAGAAGCGGCCTTCTACAGTGCAGTCTAAACCTTTGGAAGAAGGATTACACTTAAATATCCATCAAGAAAGGTGTAATTAAACATAGAAATCTGAGATGGAATACAACGGATATACTACAGGAAAACGAATTTTGCTGATGAAGAGTCACAAATCGCCTCTCTCCTGAATTAAGTCTAATTATATGAAACTCCTAAAACGTTCTTGCAGAGAGCTCCAGCTTTCAGAACTTGAACAGATCGTTCCATTCCTGTACAGGCTGCGAGGCAAACTCTTGCAAACGTCACGATTAACTGAAATGTACTATATAAAACACATTTATTTGTCTTTATGAGGCTTTAAATATGAATCTGTTGTGTATTTTCTTGCAATGTCCAAGACATGTAAAGGAATTCGGATGTAGATAACTTATTGTAAAATTACGCCATATTCGCGCACAACAGCCTAGAAGTTTATTTATTTATTTATTTATTTAAGTTAGCTGACATGCATCAAAACAATGTATGCACGATTTGAAATAAATTGTGGATTAGCTGTTGCAAGGATTGTTGAAAGGGGGGAGGGCAGTGTTTTAAGACAGAGAGCGGACAGCTGAGATATTAGGGCTGTATTAAAAAAAAAAAAAGATAGAAAGAAAGAGGCGCCACGAGTCGGCAAGCAAGACTACAGCTCAGAGTTTTGCCCCTTTAAGCGAGATGGTTGAGTCCTCGTCAAGGTTGCTGTGGTATCCCAGCTTCGCTGTTCACTTCTAGCTGTGACCGCGCGCCAGCCACAACGCAAGACACTCCGCTTCTGGCTGAGGAACGGAGGTTGTCCCAAAAAAAAAAAAAAAAAAAAAAGCTTCATGTGAACATGAAAATAAATGACACCGAGGGTTTTCACATCTGGTCAACAGAGGTCCTAAACATTTTCAAGAGAGGATGTATTAAACGTGGTCCGGTGGACTTTTTTCAGGCAAAGAAAATGAGGATTAAAACTGGAGTTATATTTTGGAATCTTGTGTTTTTTATGATGGTCACGTGTGTGAGAGGTAAGGATTTGCTCTCATAGCCTAACATTTGATTCTAAGCCTTATCGATTTGTTTATCAAGCGGAATTATACTAGCCTTGGTATGAGAAGCTGTTACAGAGCAGCGGAGAATGCATGAAAATAGGCACAGCTTAAGAGGCGCATTTACTTGCCAGGCTTGCCGTTCAATGCAGGCATTGAGCGAAGAGCTCAATAAATATTCTTGCAGTCTGCTCAAGCGGATACGCGAGTTGCTTATGTCCTCTTAAGTGGTGAATTGTTAAAGAAATTGCCCCTGCACAGAAATCTAGAAGTGTCTTTATTTTTGGGGGGTTTTTTTGTTTCTTTTTTTTTTTTTAGATTCATTTCAGATGCTATAGTCTACAAATCTGATTTTAAAATGAGGCGTTTTTCAAAGTGTGCTATGATAATCGTCATTAAATCTGACTGAATGTGATATAAATATAGCGCTCCAAAAACGACTGGCTTCTGATGACTTCAGGTATCTTTCCTCGGTAAGCCACGACAGAGAAAGAGTAATGTAGCCACTACTTGCCACTCGCTGCCAGGTTTCATAAGATTCTGTGTGCACGGGAAAGCATCGGACAGGCTACGGTGAGCTTTATTACAGAGTCAACATGCGGTGATACATTGCAGTCCTGGCGACATGTGCGGGCTCTGCTATTACGGTGATAACCAGAGGTACACACAACGTGATTTCTGTATCTCACTGCAAATCTTTGAATGGAATCCTGACTGTCTCTGTGCAGCGGGGCAATCGATGCGCTGTGATTTCGAGAATTTAACTGTTGCGCTCATCTAACATACGACGCGGACAGCTACTTCACACCAGGGCAATTCGTTGACTTAAATATCACTGCCTGTTTAAATGTATGAAGCATTTTCGCAATAAATCTACACGTTCTGTCTGCGTATATGAGACTGTATTCGAGTTGCTCCGATTCTCCCATTAATGCAGAGGATCATTTTCAGTAGCCAACAAAATCAAATTGGTTTAAAAAAAAAAAGAAGAAGACAAATTTGTCAGTGCAGTACATCATCTGATATCTAGAAAGCATTCTACCTGTTTCCCCGTTTGCCGCATACATTTTGTGTCTGTGGCTATTCGAGGTTTTAGTTGATTCAGAGGGGTGGAGGCAACCCTCTGAACAGCGTTTCTGGCTGATGTATCTTGGTCATTACCACCTGCCTCGCATTTTAATTTGCATCTGAGCTGGTCCATTGTACAGTTAGTTTTACTCTGTTGTTAAGTACCATGCCTAAAAAACCCCATATGTTTTTCTTCGTGATTCAGTTTTCACATACATATTTCGTGTTGAATGGTAATTAGATTAAAAAAAAAATGGCACATCGACCATGGTCACATTTCAAGGCGATTCGTGACATATAATGATAACAAACTTGGGATAGTTGAAAATACAATCAGTTGTTGTAAATTTTGCACATAACGAGATATTAGGTTATTCTTTTTTCATAAAAGTGTGCAAACTGCGGTCTTGCTGGCTGATAAGTCGTCGCGTGGTGGCGGTGTGATGAGATCCTAGGGATAATTAATGCGATCTCAGCCTCCTTCGCATGTCTGAATCCCTGTTCTCCAACCCGGAGAAAGACACATCATTATCACTGAGTTTTCTATACCACGACTCTCTTTGTACTTAATATATTGATGAATCTCACTTGCCAATACTGCAGTTTGATGAGAGACGCAAATATAGTGATGAAAAACTCGCACGGCGATCAGTACCGATAGCAGCGAGGGGTATTACCACAGAGGTAGACACAGACATGCACAGACCCGATTTTATATAACTCACGACCTGATATTCTTCTCACTTTCCACATAATTCAGCAATTCGAAACAGATGAGCGAGTATACACTCCTCTCGACGCCTAATGACGAATTTGCATCACGCAAGTCACGCACAGATAACTGAATGCCTTTGATTCGCCTGTCCTTCTTTGAACTTAGCATGAAAAAAGGGTAGACACTGGAGCACTTGTGTTGAAGCATTCGCGTCATTCCCTGTCCAACTGAATTTGTAAATTATGGATTTTCTACTTAAAAAATGCAAGACACACTTCTATCTAATGGCTCAAGTCCCACTATTAGATTGGTAAGTCATCAAATCTCCGCTTCGTTTCTGGCACAATGCGGAGCTCAACTTCAGTAGCATGGAGAAACACGGCACAGCTGTATGGAATCAAATCAGAATTTAGTGTTCGCCTTGTGGAAAAGCGCAGACCAAGTTCGTGTCTCTATTTATTTATTTATTTATTCACTTATTTTTAACATACAAGAATGATCTGCCAACAAAGTTCCATATGGCTCTGGAGAACTGAGTATATCCGCGCCGACATGTGTCTGATTGCGCCATCATATTGTGCTTATGTCGCGTCTGTTAAAATACACAGACCAGTTTAATTTCAGAAAGGTCAATTTAAATCACTCATCCGTTTAAATAGCTGATGTCACCATAGAGATGCGACTGTGTTAATAAGCATAATACTTGTTGTCATAACATCACAGTGGTCTAATTTGTCTCAGATAACTAACTTGCACCAATTGCTGCTGTTATGTTCTGTGGAGAGAAACTGTACAGTAATGTTACCTGCATGGTTTACCTCAGCTTCACTTGCCTTACATTTCACGCCTTTTCAGCATCAACCTTTTTGCTTACAACAGATTCAGGATTTACCCGTGCCCTTTTCTTAATCTCTTGTCCATTAGAAAGCTTGAGATGAATCTCAGTTCAGATCAACAGCCAGAGGCTCAGTGTGTCTTCAGCATGGTGAACTTAGAAGCTCGCTGAAGGGAGTGAGCCAGAGGAGGGGGATTCGGATTTATAGGAATAGAGAGCAGGCTTCTGTTTAGGTTCGGTGACTTGTCCTTTGAGCATACATGTGCACATGTTCCACTGCATGTGAAACATCTCTCTCTCTCTCTCTCTCTCTCCTTTCTCCTCCCTCCGCCATGCAACGGAGAACCGCAAATATCCAGAAGCAGTGTTGTGTGTCGAAGCCAGGTGTAGACAAGGGTCAGCACAGTCCCCAGATGTCAGCAGTCAAATAGATTTCAGGGAGAGGGGGAGAAAAGGGGGGGGGGGGGCAGAGAGAGAGTGGGAGAGAGAGAGAGTGGGAGAGAGAGAGAATCTTATTTGTGCTGTGGTATCACCAGACAAATGGGTGTCGGTGATTATTTATACATGCATTTAGAGCAGAGACAGCAGCAAAAATACTTCATTATGTCCAATTAATTGCCAACGACTCCAGGCACGCGGACCTCAGTTAAGTCCCTCAGAGAATTTAGAGCAGGTTAGAGAGAGAATGACTCAAATTACATCACAATTTCAGCTCCCACAAAGCAAAGGAGGTAATGTGGACATAAAGCTTTGCAGATACCCCCTGTTGAGGGAAAGGATGGAATTGTACTCAGCTCAAATAAACCTCTCTCTCTCTCCCTCTCTCTCCCTCTCTCTCTCTCTCTCTCTCTCTCTCTCTCTCTCTCTCTCTCTCTCTCTCCCTCTCTCTCTCTCTCTCTCTCTCTCTTTGTGTGTGTGTCTCCCACAGTGCACGCAGTTGCTATGAAGCCATTGTGAAACCAGTGTCAATACCATCTTGAATATGTTTTACCCTTGGATTTATTTTGAACTGGAATGATTCAGAGATTCAGCGATAGGTGGACCATTACAAGGCTTTGCATGGGCACACAACAGGACAGTTTTGTCCCCTTGCAAGGGCTACGTTACCCTAAGAACCCCTGGCTCAGTAAGCGAAGGATCTCTGACATTACTCAGTGGTCTCTCAAGGTGCCTCCATTTTGGAAACATTCAGACGACATAAAACCGGTATGCATCGCTGAGTTTGTAAAAAGAAAAAAAAAAAGCATGTGTTGACAAACTATATGGCTAATCAACGGAGATGGTTTACATATGGGTAAACGGCATGCCTCAGTGGTTGTATTGGATTCTTGTTACTTTGCTTTGATGGGAGAACTCGTGAGAAGCACGCTGTCTGTTTAAAGCGTGCTGTCTTTAGTGGTCTCGCACGAGTGGATTACCTGCTCATCCACGCTGATTGGCGTTGCCTCTCTAATCAGTTTCTCCTCAGGGAAATCACCTGCGACCTCCTTAGACGTCTTTTTAGTGACAGTGATTGAGAAGGCCTTGGGGTATGGCCTCTCAATGCACTGACTCATTTTTTACATGCTAATTAGACAAAGGAAGTCACTTGTGCTCACCAACCATGTATTTCATTAACGTATGACCTACCAAAATAAAGTGTAACCAAAATCGAAATGTTTTGACGATTATGATGCTAATCCAGCGGTCCTCACACGGTGCAGTTAACTTCAGTTCTTTTCTTTTCACATCCCCCCCCCCAGCCCCCAACACCAACAGTGCAATTTTCACTCACACTTGACAAAGACCCCTGTAACCTCAGTCAGATGGAGTCTTTGGCCAGTGTTCTCTTGGACAAATTAGCAGTCCTTATTTGGTGCAGAGTGTGAACTGTGGGGATCTTTCCTGTTTGGGATGACCTTGAGGTGAAAGGGTAGCCTCCTGACGTCTCACAGCTGTGATGTCAAGACTGTGAAAAACAGCGTTTGATCGGAGCCTCTCAAATGCGTACGTTGCTCAGGTGCAGATCTTGGGAGCTGTCTCTCTGCTTTTCTTGTTCACACGCTTACCTGTCGCATCCCACACATTCACAAATAGAACATTAAGAACCCACCACCTCTGTCAGTGAAAGAGAGAGAGAGAAAAAAAAAGAAGGCGGCTGGGGCGAGGGGAGCGGGGATTATATTTGTTTGTCAGGTGTTGGCGTTCAAAAGGCATTTATTTATAGACATTTCCTGAGCCCAGAATGGTTTGTCTGCACTCAGCAGTCAAAATAATTCTATCTTGGTTTGTGTAAAACCATAATGAGATGCTGTTGCTGTTTTGGTAATGTGTTTACTCGGTCAGTGTGTGGATCTACTGTATTTGCTGATGATGGCGCTTTGAGTTTGGTTGTGTTAAGACCCGTTGGCCCATGCTATTTTTAGAATGTTGTTGGCAAACATCCTGGAATTCCTTAACATAGACTCAAGTCGCCCTCTAACACCCCCCCCCCCCAATAAAAAACATGTATGGTCACCTTACTTGTGGGCAGTGTTACCTTACATGGAGTCATCTTTTCTACGCTGATAACTTCTTTGGGTTATAGGGTTGTGAGCAGTGACCTGTGATATGAGTTATATCATCACCCAGGTGTAACCCTGACAAGTCAGATGGGCTTGGGTGCACTAGGTGATGTGATCTCACAAAACTCAAAGCACACGAGTGAGACCACTTGTAGTGTGGCTTGATCTCTGTCTCTATATTGGAAATAAAATGGCGGCAGCTTCCAACGTGGTGTTTGAATAGCTCTCTTGAACAAACCGACAAATACGACTTTTAAATCAGATTTGGACGTGATTCGGTGTAGCCACCCATACATCAGAAGATATATTTACACGAAAAAATGCATTTTATGAAGCTGCAGCTAAATGCTAAATGAGTTTTGCATAGTGGTCAGTGGTGCACTGAAAGACCCAAAATGTTTTAAAAGTATCGTTGCACAGTTGCCACCGGTTCCAGGAATTCAAACCGGCATTGTTTTCTGGTTCATCCCCACAGACTGAAGATCACTCAGCCGAGTTAGTGATGTATTTTTGCCCTCATTATTTCACAAGGGAGACCTGTTTCACAACTGCTGTGCATGCTGGGACTCTCGTTTTGAGAGGATGTCTGTGTCAGTGCAATCTGTGTACTCCTAAATCGGCTCTGTCTCCTGCAGTGTGTCTCTGCCAATTTTGCATGTCACCCTCCCCTCCCCCTCCTCTTTTGTGTATTTCCCTAAAGTGGTGTTTTCATTTCCTGGGCACTGGAAATAAATAATAACTCTTTATGCTAATGTCTCTGGTTTTTTTTAAAAAAAAAAAAAAACATTATAGAGACAATTAGTGGTTGTATTTATGCTGTGAAGAATAAGAAGCGTTTGTGAATGGACGGCAGTCGGAGAGAGACCTGTCACCTGCTCAAGGCCACAGCTGGACGGACGCTCTGGACAAGCCTGACCCCCTCACCCTTTGTTCCCCAGGTTCTTGTTGGAACAGTGGAC
This sequence comes from Chanos chanos, assembly GCF_902362185.1. Classification (NCBI taxonomy): domain Eukaryota; kingdom Metazoa; phylum Chordata; class Actinopteri; order Gonorynchiformes; family Chanidae; genus Chanos; species Chanos chanos. Next base: position 18,463,607 of record NC_044506.1, on the reverse strand, counting down.
ACAGCTGCTCTTCCCCTGTGGTCATATTGAGTCTGGCCATAAATTAAAGCCAGATACATTTCTGGTTCAGCTATCACCAGTGTCCTGCAAATGGGATATTGATGTCTCTGTCTGTTTTTTTAGCTTGAGTGATGTTTTACATTAGAAGGGAACTCCAATACAGTAATGATCAGTCTTGACTTCTTTCAGATTAGAAATTGGAAGGTAACCATGGTAGTGGTGAAAAAAGCATTGTTCTATGTTTTTAATGAAATGATAAAATTGAACTCAGCCAAGGACTAACCAGTCTGTGATAAAATAGAAACTTTGACAGAAATCAAATTTTAAAAGTGATTAAAAAGAATTGTGTTTAAATAGATGTACCATGCAGACAAATGATTATGCATTACATGGTTACGTGTAAGGTTTATGATGCCTACCCATTAAAGTAATGCTACTGCCAGTTGACAGCACTGTGTGTTAACTTGCGTGGTCCAAGGCAGTTAGCATTGGTTTACAGCACTACTTTGGCTACCCATATTTTAAATAAATAAATAAATGAACAAATAAAATACAGTCATCAGTATTCAATAAAGTGATTGTGGATCCTGTCTGACTAACAAAGAGAAACTGAATCATTCTGATGTTTTTGTACAGTGTGTTCAGGGTGTGTTAGAAGCTTAGTTGAACATCCAGTGAGATTTCATCACTCACAGAGCAGAAGTCTTTTGCCAGATGAGTTAGCATTGTTCTGTGGGGCTTCTCTGGGGGCTAAGAGGAGGGAAAGGGGGGGGGGGGTGTAAGGGGATCTTGTGTGGCCTTTTAAAACAGTACAGTCAGAGCATGGTGGCATTTAATGCTCCTTATGCTTGTGAAACACTTGGCCATGTTCCACTGTTAAATATGAACAATTTGAGGCCAAAAGAACCTCCAGTAGTCTGCACACAATGCCCTCTGTTAGAGCCACAAATCTGAGAGAAGTTTTCTTTTTTTTTTTTTTTTTAAACAGCAAAGTTTCATACACCATCTTCCTTCACAATAAGAAGCAAAGTTCTACGTCCTCAACTGGGGATTAATGACTTTCGGGTTCTAGTGCTTACTTAGGGACTTGATACCTTCAGAAGGTCCCCTCCTCCCCAATTTGTAGTATAAAAAAACAAAAACCATCAGAATTATGACAGGAGAATGTATTTATGACCACATTTATGATTGTCTCATAAAGGTACAGGCCCCTCTGTTTGAGTATGAAGAACTTACTGTATCTCTTTCCTTCTACTCTTCCTTTTCTCATTGGGTTTTTAAAGAAATGCAACTGAAACATTGGATGTATTAACCGAACAAAAAACAGGCCCAGTGCAGTGGAAAGGAACCATCGCGTTCAGTTGTAATTGCAACAATTAAAAAAACAACAACAGATGATTAGATCACTACAGGCTTCATTTCACAGGACGGTGCCTTTGACTCGTACCAGTATGCTCAGGAAATTTCAGGAGGCGTTAAGATGAATTGGGATCACCGGACAACTGCTTGATTCCCGTCCACACAAGGATGGAAGCATGAGGGCACAAACAGATAGAGCCTGTGAACTGGTTGCCAAAAACAATGACATTGACCAATGACTGGTGCACTCGATAATGTCTTGACCACTCCCTGACGATGATATCAGTTTTGAAAGGACTGTGAAATCAATATTCGGTGTGTCTCCAAACCCAGTGATCTGCCTGCATAGGCAACATTTTAAGTCAGCAAATGAGTGGCCTTGACATGAAGGCCATCCAAGTTCTTAGATAACTTATAACACAGCATATTTAAGAGAAATCAGATTGGCACAGTTTTAAATCAGCATCTCATTTAATCTCAAAATGCAATGCGATGATGAGCTTTTCAGAGCATTTTCATTAAGGATGTCAAAGGTGGATTGGCAAGCAGCAAAGTCATCTTAACATACGTTATTTTAACCAGTGTATGGTGTTTTGCTTGTGTTTTGTGGTATAAAAGTGTACAAGTGTCATGTACAATTTTAGTTATGTCGATGGTCATATTTGTGGTATATTCAGGATATTAGTAGATTAGCATGCTAGTTAGCCCATCAACTCAGCCTGTCGTTTCAAATGGCCAAATAGCTAAGTATCTTGTTAGCTTAGCTAGTGCCAGGTTGTTATAATCCTTTTGTCATGCATTACTGGCTTGGTAACTGCAGCTAACTGTCACATCTGTGCAGGATAGTCTTGGATAATTAGCAAGAGTTATGGGGATTCATTGGCGCTCCAATAAATGCCAATGAAAATGGCAAGACCAGGCTCCATGGCTGTTACGTTTTGATGCATACTGATGGCTGAGGTGAGCACATACATGAGTGCATGCATGAAGCAGGAGCAATTGTTGACACGATTGCTGTCTGACTAGAGCGTGTCAGTAAGCTGTCTTAAAAGGCTCCATTCCGCTTAAAATTCTGCCTATCTTGGCAGCTGCCTATGTGTGCAGCAGGGAATCAAATTGTCCCATATTATTCCAAATTATCAAGTGTATGACATTTTACAGAAGTTCAGCAACTTTGTCAGCATTAGGGGCCGGGGAGATATTGGTTTCTGGGGGGATTAACTGAATTTTCCGAAGCAGTGTCACTTTTTTTTTAGGCCACAATGACCTTGGCATTTCCTTAAATCACTCTTCTGATCATTTTAATAACTAGGACTGATATAAAGCTACTCTATATGTGGGACAGTTTATCGGGGATAAGTAAAAGGAAACCTTACAAAATAAATGATGGTGCGTGTGATGCTGTATGTGGATATGAGTACCAGAATATTCATTGGCCATGTTCACACATTCTGTCTGGTAGATGGAAGCCACAGTTAAATGGGCTAAATGTGAGGCTCAGTCACATTGAGATAATCACTAATAACACATAGAGTGTTTGTCAGTGGCACAATAGCCCAGGTTCTTTTTTTTTTTTTTTTGGTTGAGGTCAGATGAGTCTCTTTATGCCGTATTCATTCATGCATTTATTTCTATATTTTGTTTTTGGCTCGTTTTTTTGTGATTCATTGAGATGTTAATTTGAAAACAGCTAGGTGTCCTATTACTTTCCTTGAAAAGTATTTAGGCAATTGGTGCTCATGCTTGTGCTGTTTTTTGAGCCATGTAATACCTACTTTTATAATAGGTTAATATTTATATTCTACCCATAACCAATAAACACTCGTGGCACTTCAACTGTGGCCCCATAGTCACTAACAAGCAGCATTTTACGGTTGGTTGTGGTGTTCCTTTATATTTAAAAGCGTGTAACACTTTTCGAAAGAAATCAGAAATGAAGTGTTTACAGTCTATAAGAAATTAGAGTTAGTTTCTGACACAATTATGCATCTGCATTGACAGTGGAGCCATTTTCCATTACAGTTGTGTATAGTTTTTTTCCAGCCATGATTTAGTTACAGCACCTGACATCCTATTGAATTAGGAGTAATATTTGCAAATAACAAAACAATTTATTCTGGATTCCTGCTAAAAACTCAACAGATCTGAACATGTTGAGGTGCTCCACTGGCTTCCGGTAGCAGCCCGCATCCAGTTCAAGACACTGGTGCTGGCCTACCTGGCCACAAGAGGCTCCGCCCCATCATACCTTCAGTCTCATATAACTCCATACACCCCAACTAGGACCCTCCGTTCCACGACCTCCGGACAACTGACGGTCCCCTCACTCCGGGAACCCGGCAGCCGCTCCTCCCGACCACGCCTCTTCTACGCCATTGCCCCGAGGTGGTGGAACGACCTCCCCCATGCAGTCAAGACTGCGGAATCTCTTACCATCTTCCGCAGGAAACTGAAAACCCACCTCTTTAGAACTCACCTGTCCCCCAATGCCTAACCTCCCTTTCCTAGAGGAAAAAAAAAAAAAAAAACCCTTTGACTTGTATTTGCGTTTGTCAAAGTATTCCAGGGGTGCAAAGCGAAGGGGCAATTTGACGCTCAGTCTTATTGTGATCTCTGTTGAAGGTATTAGAAATCCGACCGATGCACCGATTGTAAGTCGCTTTGGTAGAAAGCGTCTGCCAAATAACTAAATTGTAAATTGTAATACCAAGCAAACATCACTTGAAATCTTCATCAAAAAAGTCTTCAGTCTTGAGTAGAGAGCAAGGTAAGAGGGAAAAGGGGTGTTGAAGAGAACTAGTCCTATCAGTCACATACTGATTATGCTGGTTAGTTCTCCCACCACTCAAAGATGTCGTTCAACAGCCTAAATATGCAAACATATAATTCCATTTGTTTGCCCTTCTTAAAAGGAAAACTGTCATACGTCTGTGTAGAGATAAATATGTTATTGTGTACAAGCAGAAGACCATTATGTTTAGCAATAATTAATGTAACATAATGTTCATATGTTGAATTCAAGAAACACTTAAAGTTTGCAAATTTGGCACGTGACCTAAGTAGATTTTGTTATTGTTATTAGCTAGGCTGAAAAATACTAAGGTCAAATGGATACTGCGTCAACTTTGTTAAACAATGTTAAGCTTTTTTTTTTTTTTAAATAAGGATTGTGTAGTGGAGTAACAACATATTCAGGAATGCTTGGACTGGCCATATCTGACATTAATTAGATGTTTCTCAGCAAGCCATCAACAACAGGTGTCCACTCACACAGCTCAGTCTATACATCTGATATGAGTGAGTGAGACATTAGTCCTGAAAAGAAACCGGTGATTATCGCCTTTTTAATCATATCACTTTCAGAGACACAAAGCAGCATCTAATTAAAACCAGTTTGTTATTTCGTTTCTGATGATTGTCATAATTAAGGTGAGGAATAACTGACAGGGATACAGAGATACAGAGTGATATTTATGGTGATGCAGAACAGATATTTTCTAATCTGACTGTGAAGCATCTGTGCAACTTGGAACAATGCGTATCTTTCTTGTGCTGCCACATACTGTCACGTTTTCTGTATATATTATCTATTAGCTCAGTATTAATAAACGCTTGCTTTTTTTTTTTTTACTCCTGGTGTCAGTCAAGTACAGAATGGAGGATGCTTTCTTGCATGAAGTCCAAGCTTGTCTTGTGGTTTGTGTTTAGGGAAATGATGTAAAATGACTACTTTTTGTTAGTTACACCACCTGACATTTGGAGAAATTGATTTTCTGGAAGGGTCAAATAGATTTGTATTTAGTACTCCGACGTCTCTGCTTCTTACTTGTTTAGCATAAAATGATCCCAAACTATGTGATTAATGGTGTTGTCCAGAGAGCTGTGGTTCTTAAAGCACTCGAATATATTCAAAGTCAGCCGCATCAGTTTGACATTTCTGACATAGAAACATGAAAAGTCCGTACATGAAGTCTATGTCAGCGAAACTGAATGCATTTAAACATGTTTGTTCATGTTTAGCATGTTTACAGTGAGCACTATGTTGATTTTCTTTAAAGAAATAATAGGTTCAGAAGCAAAAAGCATGTCAGTGACATGCCCATGGAGTTCACATAAAAACTTACCAGTATTATAGACTCAGACATCTATTAAAAGAATCTGCAATAACTTCAGTGACCGGGCTTTATGTGTTACTCTGACTGTCTGCAAGGCCAGATTTGTTATTTAAATATGTAACCTATGAGAGATGCCATGTCTGGGAAAATCTCTTTGTGTTCTGGTGTGAGAATGGAGCCAGGCCCACTGAGTATCAGGAATTACTTATGACTTAAACTCAAATGTCAAGCCTGCAGCGCCAGGGCACTTAAAGCTGATTCACACAGCTGTTTGCATGGAGACCTCACCTAATGCAAATGCAATGTTGCATTCAAGCATTTCTGTGGGGATTTTTCAGGACCTCGTTTAAATGTCAAGTGCAACTGCTAGAGACGCAAGACTTTGCCCTTGGAGCTTTTGCCATCTGATGACCCTCCTCCCCCCCAACACACCCCCCCCCCCCCCCCCCCCCCCCCCCCATGTCTATGCTCTTCTTGGTCTTTTTTCTCCTTATGCTTCTTCTTCTTTTTCTTCTTCTTCTTCTTCTTCTTCTGCTCTTTTATCCTGCTTTTGCTTTCTCCTTTTTATTTACCAGGACGTATTTACAAAACTCTTCACTATCGCGCTCCCACACAATTGTATATTCTCACTGAGGCACATACTGTACACGCACACACACACACGCCCACATACACACCTGCAGATGTAAGACTCATCAGTGTTAGGCCAGGCTGGTTCGAGGCAGCTGAGACGGTTATCCGTAGACGCCAGGAGAACTCCAGCTTGGTCTGCTATTGATCCGTGTTCCCTTGTGTAATGACTGTGTCATGCTGCATTGGTTCCATGTCGTGACAACGCATGCGTTTTGCACTTCATTACTTTGAATTTTGCCCCTCTCGAGTCACACACACTCCTTTTCTTCCAAATCACAGATGCATTAATTAAGGAACTCCTACCTCAGTGCAGACAATAAGACACACTGCCAAGCAGAAAACCGAGCTGAACCCGAAATGAAAGTTTACTCATCCTTTCTTTCATTCCCTTTCTCTGAAAAACTATAATGCTATCTCGCCATTGGCCAAAGATATGAACAGCGGCCTTTCTTTTGTTTTCTTTCCTTTCTTCATTCTTTTTTTCTTTTTTTGTTCTTTTTGCTCAGAAATGGATTTGTTGGGTTGGAGAATTGAGAATTGTTCATGGTCTTTGTTTTTAATATCCCTGGCAGCCTGGACCCCTCTCTGTCGCCTGAGCAGTCAGATCCACAGGAAACCAACCACCTCTGAGTTCAGGAAACGAATGATGAGACCATTAACTTAAGAGGGATAGAGGGATGAGAGAGGAAAAGGAGGGGAATATTACTTTTCCATCTCCTGCTTACATGTGCTTTAACCTAATGGACTGAAATCCACTGAGATGAAAAACAGTCCACGGTTATATCCAGGTCTTGTTTTGGTCCACGTTTTGTTTTGTTTTTTTCCCCTTGAAAAGGGAATTAGACATCTCAAATTTATACTGAGCTTTGCCATGATGTCAAGTGTTCTTTAAGGTGCATTAGTGGGGGGGGGGGGGGGGGGGGGGGGGTGGTTGGGGGTTCTCATCCTGTTACGTTAGCTAGATGCTAAAAAATAAAAAACCCTGGTGCAGGATCCATGGGGATCTTATCTGGAATCGTGTTCTGGGATCTGAGTACCGCGAATTCTTGGAATTTACTTTATCTCAAGTTCATTGGCTCCGGTGACCTCACTCCCGAGGACTCGACAGGGCTCGCTAATTGCAGCGGCCATGTCCTGACGTCCCTCCCTGGCGTCCGGGCAGATAAGACGGTCGACTCTCACCGGGCCGGGCCGATTGCATTCAGAAAATGCATTCAGTTGGGAGAGGAGAAAAAAGAAAGTATGAAATGGGAAATGGAAGCTTGAACTCAGATAGATAATATTTAAAAGAGATGAATCCTCCCAGCAGTTTCTTTCTTTCTTTTTTCTTTCTTTCTTTCATTTTTTTTTTTTTTAAGAGAGAACAGTTTTATGCAACTTGTTCAAAATTCTCTCTTTGTCCTCTCTCTGCTCTGTTAAAAGGCTAATCCTGATGGAATCCCATTTGGTGTGTGTATGTGTGTGTGTGTGTGCGTGCGTGCGTGTGTGTGTGTGCGTGTGTGTGTGCGTGTGTGTGTGCGTGCGTGCGTGCGTGCGTGCATGCGTGCGTGTGTGTGTGCGTGTGTGTGTGCGTGCGTGCGTGTGTGTGTGTGTGTGTGTGTGTATGTATGTGTGTGCGTGCATGCGTGTGTGTGGAGTGGGCGTGATGTAGGATCTGGGTCTCTGATTTCTTTTTCATAGCTTTTGTGAACTCTTGTTTGTATCTTTAATTAATACTTTACATTGCAAAACATCAGACTTGCGGTACATCAGGATGACTATAAAAGTACAGTATGGAGTTAAACTAAATCACTTCAGGATGACAATAAAGGTACAGTATGGAGTTAAACTGAATCATATGTCAGTTTGTTATTAAAAAAAAAAAAAAACAAAAGAAAAAAACAAAACAGAAAAAAAACAGTGTGTGGCTCTAATGAAAGAAGTAGCATTCCTCCCTAAAATAGAACAATGGTATTAGGAAAATGACAGTCATTTAGATGGCAGCTTTTTTTTGTGTGTCTGTAAAGTTCATAGAAAGCACACTCTTTGCTCTCTGCACCAATCAGCATGCGTTTTAACCTCCTTATGGGCTTAGAGGTGTGTTTTGAAGTGGTTTCCTGCATTGTTTTCAAGATGCAGGGTGTAGACAAGTTTGTCAGACATCTGATGCCACAGAATATGACTTACTGTCTTGTGTACCATGCAGTTTGTGACAGCAGTTACTTGAAGCAGTGTTGACACTTACAGGCTTTTTTTTCTCTTTTGTGTCCAGTTGTCCACTTTATTACAAGCGGTATGTTTCCACCTGGGAGTAAAAAAGAGGAAAAATGACAGGAAGAAATGGAAGGTGCATCTGATAGAGACACACAGTGGAGCATTGAGTTCACTTAGAGAAAAAAAAAAAAAAAAAAAAAACTCAATGTCTCTGTTACTACACACCGTATTGAATATGTATGTATGTAACGACCAAAACTAATGTAATGCCATACCATGAAATTTGGTTGTCAAGCAACAGAGCAGCAGAGGATCTACCTTAAATAAATGGCAACGTCGTCAAAGGAAGAGAGGAGATTTAGTAACCCAGTATGCACAGAATGCTATAGTCACACTGAAACACACAGGTCTACAGATTTGCAGAGCTGGTACACAGGGCCGTAGTTATGACTGAATGACGCGTGTAAATACACATTCGTCATGCGATAAAACCATTGCAAACATACTGACGTGATACCGTTTTACACTGAAAAATGATTTGGATACTGGTATTTGATAATGTCAAAGTATTTGTCTGACAGTGTGAGGGAGTAATATCAGATGCCAGCCTAGTATTATGGATATGCTTCATATTAACTCATATTTGCATTCATTTAAAAAAAAAAGTTGTTACATTAATGCTTACTTCATCTGATAAAAGTGATTTTGTAGCAAGTGCTTTAGTGTTGAGAGACGTGTTGTATCATAACTACTTCTGGTAGCGTGTCAGATTTTGTGCAAATCTTGCTGCAACCAAGCCAATTAAGAAAGAAAAAAAAAGCTTTTTGCTAGATCCAGATGTTCACATTTGTCTAAGACGTACTTTCACCAGACCTTTGGGGTTTAACCTTCTGACTTTCCTATTTTTTTTTTTTTTTTTTTTTTTTGGAAACACTTTAGACCTTTAGACAGCATTCAAAAAATATTCACAGTCACTTAAAATAAAAGGACCAAAGGGAACAGAGAAGACACACGTACAATGAGGTTTTTTGTTTTAAAGTGAGTCATGGAAAATTCATGTATGTGTCATGTCTTATTTTGCCATATCCTCGGAGGAGGATGAGAAGCTCACTGCACTGGTCTTCTCTGAACCTGATTTCTCTGATTTCAGGCCACTGGGGATGCCATGTTAGAGCAACAATTTAATTTTTTCTTTTCTTTTCCTTTTTTTTTTTTTGTCATAACCTCTGGAAGGAAGGCTAGCATGACTGACACTGCCCGCGATAAACGTCACTCTCCTGGCTCCATTCTGATTGAACGCGACAGATGTCGGCAATACGTTTGAGAGCTAGCGTTAAACTCGGCGGCTGTTTTACGGCGTTTTTGTTCCGGTAGGAATGCGCTGGCTGGGGGCGTTCGTTGGAACGTCTTCACAGGCGAACGCAGGAATAAATGCCGCCCAGCGGAGAAACGGAGCGATAGCCCTGTGTATCTAATCGGGGTTTGGACGCGTGCCAGCACCCCCGAGAGCAGTGATGACGAAAGTGAGAGGCGGTTTTTACCCTTGTTGTCTGCGGCGTTCCTCTCCTCCGCGGGGTGTGTATTCCTCATTCAGCTTTCCAACCTGCTTTTTACATAAATCCACCATTGTGATCATTAAAATGCAGTCTTCCCTGTAAAGGTTCCATCATTAGGCTGTTTTCCAGGCCCCTGATGATGCTGCAGCTCCAAACACCTGTGCTGGATATGGTTGTGTATCAGCAGGTGAAACAGCTTGTTTAAAAGTAATATTACAGGTTCAAGGAAACAGCAGCTTGGAGAGAAAAAAAAATGACATGAAAGCACTAGTGTTTGGAAATAAACACTGAGTATCTTTCTTTGAAAGAGCTTTAGCGCAGTGTATTACAGCAGAAGGGGTTGATGGGTTCACGGCTAAATTCTATATACCTGCTCATAACATGAAATTTGTTTTGTCTTTTTTCTTTCTTTTTTTTTGTTGTGGCTAGTTGTTATAGCATTTTGAGGTTTGTAAGCAGTGGTTCTTGTGAGCTGCAGTTCTTTCACTGATGTGTACTGAGGCGTACTTTCTGAAGTATTCTGTGTACTTTGAGTTGCATCTTACGCAGGGAATTTTTTTTCTTTCTTTTCTATTTTTGTCAGAATGTCAACCAAATGGAATATTAGATGGTTTATTTTTAACTGATTCTTATGGCAGAGTCTTGACTGAGCTATACCACTGCATCATTTCAGTATGAGATGAGAGAGTTGAACCCTTCATCACGGTGAAGAAGAGAGTGTCTTTCTTTCGCTCTCCATGGTCCTGAACGGGAGTTTGAGGGATGTTGCAGTCAGCTAGGCCAGACCTATTTATGGAGTAGAGTAAAACCTTGCTTACTCTGTCTGAATGCTCTCTCTCTCTCTCTCTCTCTCTCTCTGTGCGTGTGTGTGTGCGTGCATGTGTGTGTGTGTGTGAGTGTTATCTAAGACAGTATTAAAAGAGAGACAAGACAGAGTGTTTTTAGAATCCTTGGCGCAGTTGTGCACTGTCAGCAAATACGCATACTGCTTGAATTTAAAAACCTTGTAAAACCCTTGTCTGTACTGGGGTAGAGAGGCTGTAGATGTCCTGAATCCAGTCTATTATCTGTGGACAACAACCTTCGTTTAATATTTCAGACTTTGAGACCTAACCGAAGCTATTCTCTCTGCATGAGGGTGTCCTTGTATTTGTGAGGTTTGTTTGATAATGGAACAGACAGGACAACACCCTGTCTGTTCTGTTATCACTGTCAAGCTAAACTTCACCTAACAGCTTTCGGAGGAGACTTGCTATTAAAGCCACATGGACCAGGATGTCCCCTCTTCCTAAACAGTGGATTTCATATGCCTTTCAGTTCTCATCTGTCGCATTGCCAATGAACAGGAGAGTGTGTTTTACCAGAAAATAAAAACAAAACAAAACAAAACTGAAAGGCAAGGTTGCTGTATTGAAGCTATGGAAAGTGGCCCCCAGGGAAAAAAGGGTTTCTGTTTTTTCCCCTCTAACTTCTTGTTTGTTTGTTTTTTTGTCTGTTCAACAGACAGGGTCATTTCAGGTCTAAAAAGTAACTTTGAACTTGGAAGCGGCAGTTCCTTCATCTTAGTGAACTTCCAGTTCTAGTTAATTCCTTATTTGTATGATCAAGTCTTTAACTCCCATGTGAAAAATGATGAGTTTAGCTGTAAAGTCTGGAAGTGTTTTTCTCCACGTCAGCGTGCACTATACTCAGACCTCTGGTCACGGCTGCATCTCGATTAAATTTTTTGGTCATTATTGTTTCGATTCAATCAGCTATACTGTGTCCTGGGGAGTTTGACGAGTTTAGCTTAATCTGCATCTGTCTCTTTTTTTCCATTCTGTTGGATTGAGTAATGCTTTGCTTGTTAGCTGCTTTTTTTTTTTTTTTGCTTTACACTTTAGTCTTCTTGCTAACTGTGTTTAGATTTTATAGCGGGGGCTTTAGCCTTTGGCTATGCGTTAGCCTCATTTTCCCCTGCTGCATTCTTAGCGCGGAATGTTCTGGCTTTTGAATTGCAGCCGCGTTAGTTCTCTTAATCTTGAAAAGAACACAGATCTCCTTCAGGTGCTTTTGAAGACTTGTTTTTTGTCACGATGTGAAACTACAAGCGGTAGTGGGACTGTGCAGGGAAGACGGTGACCTATGCGGATTAGCCTTGTCCTTACATCACCTCAGAAACATAAAAGGGAAACAAAAAGGAGCCATGTTAGAAACACATAGCTGACTTTTATCTGGTTGTTATCAGAGAATGTTTACTTAGTCAGGCCCAACCAGAGATGGCTAAATACATGTCTGTTTTGCGCGCGCACACAGACACACATACACACACACACACACACATCCCTCAGTAGTAGTATTCACCCAACCGAATATCTTGTGTCCGAGTGAAGATTCGAGGACCAGCTGCGTTATCTGTGCCCTTCTCTTTAAGGTCAGCGTGCCTACAAAAACTAGTTGCTGTTGGAACATTTGTGGCTTTTATGCAACATCCGACAAGGAAGGAGCATATGACGCTTTGTCATCAAATCTACTGCTCTTTCTGTGAGAATGTGGAGGCAGGGAGGAGGCAGTTTAAAAATAATGATACAGTAACCTAACAGGAGGGGCCATGTGCAATCTGGGTCAGCTTCAAAACCCACACACACACACATAAACAGACGTACACATGGCAACCCTTTCTTTCCTATACCTTGTACAGTCTGCACAGCAGGAAATGATTGGAATAATTCAACCAATTTTGTGTTAAATGTATTGAAAACCTCCATGCAGTTTTCATACAGTTTGTTATAAAAGGGCTGGTTTGCTGGTCAGCATTTCCCATTTTTCACCTCTGTGTATTCACTTGTGGGGTAACACATATTCCTGTTTGTTTAGCAAAGACATGTCTGGTTTACACGGACAGTTATCATTAAGCTGTCATTTGGTGTAATTTGTTGTGGTTACACTGTGTGACCCGAGGACTGAATCTCACAACACAGGTGTATATATTATCTGTGAGTTCCCATTATGTTTTCAGGGAACTACTACAAACACGTCCTCTGGGTGTTGGTACAGTTATTATTTGGAAAGAAGGGAGAAGATTCATTTGCGATACATAATGTTTTTTCTGTCCTGCCTTGTGCGCGTTTTCCCCCTCCTCTCTGTTTTCTATTCACTTCACTGTTCTGTTCCATCTCTGCATTGAAACAGTACACAGACAGTTAGTAACAAATCTTATTGTGATAAAACCAGGACAAAATTATTGAAAATTCTGGGAACACCCGAGGAGAAGGTTAGGGTAACACTGCGGCAGGCTGTTTCACGTCGATCTCCGTTTGGATGGGCCCACGTAGGCGTTTTGGCAGTACGGCTGGTTCCCCTTGCTGCCAAGCTGCAGTGTGTGAGAGATTAATAGCGTTCCATTTGGTTCACATAGCAACACAGGAAGAAGAGGAGTAGAAGGGAATGGAGGAGAAAAACGGGAAGACTCCTCCTGATCCACGGGAGGTGATGTTCAGTTCCTCACTTCCTGAGGTGGGTCAGGTTAACCCAATGAGATAATCCTCTGGCTTTTGTGGTTCTGACAGGATGGTGAAGCGAGGTTAGGTTTTTTTTTTTGCATGGCCTTTGAGGGACAGCATGTGCAGTTTTGAATGTTTTTATGGTTTAAATTGAGGTCACACTCTCACAGTGCTCTGACACATTAACCTTGCAGGACAATATCTTGGTCTCATTTCTAGTCAGTGTTCGCATACACATGTATCATATGCGTGTGCGTGTGTGTGTGTGTGTGTGTGTGTGTGTGTGTGTGTGTGTGTGTGTGTGTAAAATCATACACACACACACACACATACACAAACACAGTGAGTACATTTATGTAGACTAGGTTTACAAGTGCTAAATCTAATGAGATCAATCAAATATAAGAAAAAATTAAACTAAAACTCGGGCTGTTGCGAAAGGCAGCCCTTCAGAGGTGTTATTTAATGCTCACAGTTAGGAAAACCAGACTCGACTGGATTTTGATTCACATCCATAGTGATGACGGCGTCTGCAGGGGTTTCCGTTTGTCATCAGATGTCTTCCACAAAGCAGCATGGAACATAAGCTGCTGCCATAAACCGTGGTTCATTCAGTTTCTCTCCAGTTTCTACAGATTATAATTTGCTATTCTTGTCTCTTTCTCTCTGTCTTCTCTTTTTCCCGCTCTGTCGTGTGTTTTCTCTGATTTGCTCGGCAGATGCCTCCTCACACACTCCTCACACACTGTTCATTTTCTCCCTTCATTCTTTTTCCTTTCTGGGAGTAAACACGGGCTGTGTGTGTGTGTGTGTGTGTGTGTGTGTGTGTGTGGAGGCAGTGGCCAAGGGGCAGAGAACATGGTGCAGAGATATAAAATAGAATAAAAAAAATAAATAAAAATAATAATAACAACAACACGCTAAACAAGTGAAGGAACAGCTGAGGATCGCCTCTGCACCTCTCTGCTTCTCCTACTCCGTTACCTCAGACTCCCAGATTTCGCTCACATCCATGTGTGGTGTTAACCCGACCCCCGTGTTTTAGATTTGCTGAGAAAAAAAAGGTAGAATATGTCTTTCCTCTTGTCGTTTTCCTTTGTTTCAGTCACCCTCTCAGTCACCCTCTTCCTCCACGTCTCTTGCGTGATTGTTGTTTTCACACTGTTTTTCTCTCTCTCTCTCTCGTTTTCTTTTTTATGCTCTCTCATTCTGTCTCTAGTCGGGTCTGTATTTTCTTTCTCTGACCCCCTTCTCTTTCCTCCTGTGCCTTGTTCATTCTCTCTCTCTCTCTCTCTCTCTCTCTCTCTGTCTCTCTCTCTGTTTATTGTTAATCTCTCCAGGTGTTCAGTGCTGTTAGAGAGAGCTGATGGGTTGGTGAGGGGGTAGAATGAACGCCCTCTTGCAATAACAATAAAAAACATAAATTGAGGACATAAAAGGCAAACAAGGTTGTCTCCCTAAGACAGTTTTGCAGCCTCCAGAGAAGGAGAGAGAGTAGGCGTGTGTTTGTATTTTCACTGGCGTGTGTTCTCTCTCTCTCTCTCTCTCTCTCTCTCTCTCTCTCTCTCTCTCTCTCTCTCTCATTCTGTGTGTGTGTGTGTGTGTGTGTGTGTGTGCATGCTCGTGTGGGCACCTGCCTTGTGTTGCTATAAAATGCAGAGTAATGATCTGTAGAATGATCTGTACAACGGTCTGCTGGTCACGACCGCAGACCAGACACAGGCCCTCGTCCGCGCCTTGCGTGAGAGACTAATCACGAGCGATCACTGTGGGTAGCTTTGGAATGGGAGGAACGGCTCGGAGGTGAGATGTCCTGCGTGGCAGGCACACCTAGTGTCTATCGCACCTTTCCGCAGAAACGCTTCCACGCAATTAGAGAACCGCAGACTCATCCTGACAACAGATGGACTGTCTCACAGAGCTCTCTTACACTCGCTCACTCTTTCTTTCTTTCTTTCTTTCTTTCTTTCTTTCTTTCTTTCTTTCTCTCTTTCTCCATGACCCGAAGCAGGTTGATCACCCCCGCACTGTGCATCTAACTTGAAAACACCAGGCACCAGCTACAATAAAATGACAGGTTTTGAGAGAAAAGACTAAGTAAATCCATTTGCATTCTTTGAAGTTTTTCATGCTTCATTTGCAGAGTGAAGTAATACAGAGGACCAATTGAGTTTCAGGACAAGACATAAGACATATACAATGTTCTCTGCATGAGCAAAAAAAAAAGATTATAGATATAATCTGATCTTTGCATAGACACACACACATACACACACACACACACTCTCTCAGAGGTATATATAATATTGTAGGGCCTCAAAGATTTTTCTGCTACTAAGACGTTGTCAGTCTGTGTATAAGGTACCGCCTAATGACAGTCCAAATGACAAATATATCTATGGATGCAAAAAGGCAGCGGAAGAAGAAGGAGATAGTAAACTATTTGTAATGCTTACATTGTATTGATTGACATTGCCAATACTAATATCATGATGTATTTGTTACAGTAGCCATAGAGTTTGATTGGTTTACTGTTCATTAAGGACCGTTGGACTGGCCATTGGTCATAGTTTGAATATTGTCTCATGATTCCGCTGTTACACGCAACAATGATTCTAGCTCTGTTTGTGAAGACATTGTGGCAGCTGTAGTCTTGCTTTTTTCTTTTTTTTTCCCTTTTTTTGTTTTTTTTTGTTGTTGTTGTTGTTTGGTTTTGTTTTGTTATTTTAAGCAGAACTGCCACAAGGCAATTTCTTTGCCTTTTTCAGTCCCTTTCCTTTTTTTAACATTTTTTCCCTCCGCTTGTTCCTGTATCAGCCAGCATACTGCAGTTACTAACCTACAGTTTCCATACATATTTCAGACCTTCCAGTCATCATGTTGCTGTTTATAGGTATTGCAGTCAGTTCATTCTTAATTTAAACGTGTATTGCCACCCACCCCAAATGAAAACGAAACCAGTGAAAATATATATGAATCTATACATGAAATCTGCCGAGAGGGCGCTTGGACCAGGACAACCATGAGAACTGGTGCTCAGCCAATAGGTAGACTGTTTGACCACTTCTGTCAACAAATCAACATTGACTGGGAAACCAGCGATTTTTTTGAAGCCTGAACACCTCACAAGAGTCTGAACATAGGAATATTACCTAAGGCTCTTTCTTCTTCTTCTTCTTCTTCTTCTTCTTCTTCTTCTTCTCATTCTTATTCTTCTTCTTCTTCTTCTTCTTCTTCTTCTCATTCTTCTTCTTCTTCTTCTTCTTCTTCTGAAAGGCCAATAATTTGATCTGTCTACAGCTTTGAACAATTGACTGTCTGGCTACTGGGTTTGGTTCATCTTCTAAAAGCTTTACAATCTGGAAGAAGTCATATTTCTCCCCATTTCATCATGCCTCTCTCTCTCTCTCTCTCTCTCTCTCTCTCTTCCTCTCTTTCTTGCACACATGGCCAGGAGATCTCCATGGTCCAATAAATCTCCTGCCTTTTTATGAGTAAACATGGCAGCTCTGACGGCCAACCACTTCTGGGTTCATTATAATTCAAACAAAATATTCACTCACCCGTTAATCCTGTGGCTTCATTAACGCCTGAGCATATTTCAAAAACAGGAGAGCCCGTCTCTGGGAATGGGGAGATAATCAAGAGTCTTTATGGATCACCCAGTGCGTTGACAAAAGCTGATGATTTTAGGTGTGTTTTCCATTGGACCTGCGTGGTTAATGTTTCTCATATTTCTTTCCTTGTGTCATTAAGCCAGTTAGGAGTAGATGAATGTTAAACTGAATGTTATGGCCAGGACTTAGAATTAATGAGCAATTGCATTTTGGTGCTAATGTGTAGCTTTGCAGACCTGAGCCATGTTTCATGAGGTTAAGGCCCTTTTGCGTTCAGGCCCTGGTTAGGCAACTCTCTTCCTCTGGGCCTGCTGCTCTTCTGCTGGTGGATTTTTCTTTCTCTCACCCCACTCCTGATTTAACACGCCTGAGTGTTAGTCTCCGAGGCTCCTCGGGGGCTTTGCTAAGCTGAGTAAGGTGTGGGTTTGGACTAACATACCCTGCCTGCTTGCACCAGGGTCCTGTGGGAGGGAGTCTGCCCACCCCAAATTTGGGTCAGGGTGAAGCTCGCGCTGCTATAAGGCAGCTCCACGTGCATGTCTTGATTGGACTCTTTGATCCGATGTCTTGCTGGTACGTTTAATCGATAACTCTCTCTCTCTCTCTCTCTCTCTCTCTCTCTCTATCTGTCTCTTTCTCTCTCTGTCTGTCTGTCTCTCTCTCTCTCTCTCTCTCTTGTCTGGCTCTGTTCCTTCGAGGCTTATCACCTAAATCAAACGCCTGTTGGATCTCTTCTTTTTGGCGATTTAAGCTCTTAAGACTTGCTTAAGCTATGGGCTGAATCATAATTATTCATGAAGGTGGAGTGAAACCGCTAGCAGACTTAGCCTTTTTTCCCAGAACGCGCAGGCTAATTTCAAAGCTTATGGGTCGTCACTAGACAACACTGCTTTGAATAGAGAGCGCACCCCCCCCCCCCCCACATTTTTTTTATTTTATTTTTTTTTAGAATGGGAGAAGAGTGTCTGGAAGGTATTTATATTTAGGTAGGGCAGACATTAATGCTGTCAGACACGGCAGTCTTGACATCACCAGAGGATCAAGAGAGACGCGGATTGTGTCGGGTAGCTGTTGGATCAAGTAGAGCACTCCTTTTTCCTCATGTTCTTCTCATTTTATGCCACGTCAAAGTGAAATGTTATGTCCTGTGATGGACTTTTCCAGCATTGTCTATTTAAGGACCGTAAGGGAATAGCAATCCGGACTTTGATGTGCCTCAGATTGCCGTTGTAACTTCAGCTCAATACCAGCTCTGCTTTGAACAGGGCTATTAGCTCTGCTACCTTCCAAAATGGTCTAGTTTCTGTGTGTCTGTGAGAGAGAGGAAACAAGAGAGAGAGAGAGAGAGAGACTGTTATACACTTTTTGGTTCACTGCTTTTGATGACTGTGAAAAAGACAACCTGGGCATCTAGTGTTTAACTGGAATATGGCGTGTGTGTCTGTGTCTGTGTGTGTGTGTGTGTGTGTGTGTGTGTGTGTGTGTGTGCGTGTGTGTGTGGACATAGCTCTATTCATCTGTATGTTTGTGTGAATAATACAGCCTAGGTTTTGAATAGTGTGCTGCTAAACCTGCTGACAAACTAATGCATATGTATTGTACAAGTTCAGATAAGGTAAAACACAGACATGCACACAGCGGAAAGAAAAAAAGGATTTGGCTTGGAGGAAAATCCGCACGTTACTGTATTTATTACTGTGTGAACTCTACATCTAGAATCATCTGCATGTAGAACCACAGGAACATGAAGTCACATGCTAGAAGAAAGATTAATAACTAAGTTTAGCTAAACAACTAAATCAGTAAGAGCTTTTATAAATGTAGAAGTATGAAGCTTGCTTTTCATCATTATCACTTGCGTTACATCATTATCACTAGTTTATAATATATAATGTTGTTAACGAGTTACATCATGTGTTGGCTGTCATTCTGTCAAATGTCATTTGTGTTGGTTTTTTTTGTTTTTGTTTTTAAAAGCGTTGACAGTATGATGAAAGCAATGAGCGGTGTGCACACAGTCTGGTTTCTTACTAACAGGATGCACTGAAAACAGACATCATTTTCAATCACAGAGGGGAAAAAAAAAAAAAAAAAAAGCACAAGTCAGAAAGAGACAGAAACTTTGGATCAAAAACGCCAAAGATACATAGAGTATCTCGGTATCTCCCCCGCCTACTGATGACACACATAGCAGATGCTTCTGGCAAAATCAGAAGCACATCCAAGCTCCTCTCGCAAAGAAAAAAAAAAAAAAAGGGAAAGAGAGGAAAGAGAGCGGGGAAGGAAAAAAAAAAAAAAAGAACACATTGTGAAAAATAGAAAAGAAATCTGGCAATCATCGTTCTAATCAACTTAACAAGAATAAAGGCAATGTTAGAGATAACATCTCGGCGAGATGAAACCAGGGAACAGAATGCGTCCTGATCTGTATCAGCTTTAACATTCCCGGCTGCCTCGTCCGCGTCCCGAACCACTCCATCTTCCCTCAGCAAAACACCAGATATCAAATGTAAACAATTATCTTGGACGCTTAATCACCACTGAGCGGATTCATGAGACAGTTCCTACAGGTTAAATTTGAAACCGGGACCATGTCCACCTTGTGCATTCGGCGTTATCTTTAAGAGTTGAAGATTAACCTTGTGATGCTGCTACGGGTTAAAAAGAAAGTTATTTGCAAGTCCTAGCACTGGTGACAAGCAATTCTGTAGAAACGTCTACAATTATTAGGAAACATTACGTTAAATATAAGCCTCTGAGATACATTTTTAGTGGGTTTATTGTGGTGAAGACACTACAGTGGTACAAATGAGAAAATAATGTAGGATAACCCCTGAACAAGTGGACAGCAAAAGATCATTTCCAACAACAAATCGAAGACGGCACGTCCTTCCCCCTGTTTAATCCCTTTCCAGATGCTGAATCTGTGAATTGTTAGCCTGAAGTCGGACTGGTTTTGCTGAAACTCAGCGTTATTGGTTGTATCATTACAATATGTTGACTTGCAGATAAGCTCATGCAAATTATATTTTGCTGCTGGTTGGGGAAAGGGAAAGAAAAAAAAAAAAACATTTCTGCTTTGCACATTTTAATATGATTTTAATATGTTGCAGTATAAATACAACAGGGTTGAACCGCGGCTCTTGGAGAACGAAAGGGGGGTGGGGTGGGGGGGGGGGGGGGATGAGAATATCAAAGGGCGGTGTAATATTTGACGAGTGTCGTCGTTGAGTTTACATTAGAAGTGTTTATGACATAGAAGCGAACTGCTGACCTAGTGCTATGGACAGTCACTGTCTCTGCCCTTTGTGTTTTCAGATGGTTTGAGCTTTCTGAGCATAATGAGCTTTCTGAGCACTAATAGCCGTCCATTAACATGCACACTGACAGGACCAAGGTTATAGTTACAAAGGCAATTTGAGGGTCTCGTCTTTCTTTCTTTTTTTTCTTTTTATCTGTTGAATTTTGCCCCATTCGTTTTCATCAGTGTTTAGACATTGATGTGATGGACTGTTCTGAAAGTCCTTGACTGACAGAGCAAGATGAAGCAACACCTAATGAACACTGAACTAGTTATTATGATATTACAAAAAAACATACAGAATGATGTAATCAACGCAGAAACAAAATCTTGATTGATTTATTTTCCGATATAAAACTGGATTTGAATCTGGGACCTAGAGTAGTGTGATAGTTAGTGGGTCTTTTGATGTCTCTGTGTCCTTTCTGAAGATCAGAGAAACAAATGAACACACATAACAGTGTGTCAACATCAGTGGAACATGAAACACAATGTCATGGTTGGAAGAGATCTGGACACGGAGATTTCCCTGGCCCACAGGTTGTCTCTGTTTTTCTTTTTCCTTTTTCCCCCCCCCCTTTTTTTTTTTTTTTTTTATCAGTCCTGCTGACAGATGCCTGTGGATGCTGCACCACTGCGCAAGCATGACTGTGGTGTGAAAGCTTTTCTCTCTGTATGTGTGTGTGTGTGTGTGTGTCAGCGTGTGTGTGCGCAGGCGCGAGTATGTGTGTCAGTGTGTGTGTGTGTGTGCGTGTGCGTGTGTGTGTGTGTGTGCGTGTGTGCATGCGTGTGTGAGTGTGTGTGTGTGTGTGTGTGTGTCAGTGTGTGTGTGTATGTGTTTTAAAGGTCTCCATATCATATTCTTGTGTGGTGTAGAAATAGCGGGTGAGAAACATACTTGTGGTATCTGTATTATTCACCCTTGCCTGAGTCTCCTATTCCTCTTGAGGACTAGAACATGTTCTTTTTTTCACACATGCTAGAACACCTGACATAAAGCACTACCAGTCAGTTTCATCTTTAGATCACAGGCCAGTTTAATGACCTCGTTTGTATCATTCAGCCATAATCCTATGCTGACAAACACACTGAAAACGTAGTATTTTAAGCGTAACACTATTCTTGTGTTAAACAACACCCTGTAAGCATAAAACTAAATTATGTTTAGTTAGCTAAAGTACAGCTAAACAGAGGCCTGTGTAGCGCTAATGTTAAATTAGTTATGCAGAAATGTTTTATTCAAAGCTCATGGATACATAATTTATACATAACGTTTTCCTCTTACATTGTATTAATAGTCTTATATAACATGCATTTATAATAAGCTGTATCACAGACTTATTTTCATACTGATTAGCGGTTAATAAGGAAGGGAGAGTTACTACTGCTTGACATGATGATAGGTCCATTCTTATTCTTACAAACACACACACACACACACACACACACATACACACACACCTGTAGCTTCACTACCTCCATTGAATAATACATTTATTAATGTATACCTATGTTTATTTGCATTTCTAATGCTGTAACATATCTGTAACTATCTCTCAGGATTAGGCCCAAATGAGTTCAAATGGCTGGATTCTGCAGAATTTTAGGATGAATATTCAGAAGCTCAGTAGTGTGTATTGGGAAAGCCAATTCAGGAGGTTCCTTCCACTTCACTGTGTTATGGTATGGAGTGTTCACTCTGAGAGTAGACCTGTTCTGAAAGGCATACAAACTAGAGGAACAGAATAGACCTGACTCCCCCACACCCCACCCACCCACCACATACCCAACTGGTGACTCCCCCTGGTTCCTAATCTCAGCCACCGTGGCCCTCACAGCTCCTTTAAGGCCTCTCTCTTCTCTTTCTCTTTCTCTTTCTGTTCAGTTATGTATGTGTGTGTGTGTGTGTGTGTGTGAGAGAGAGAGAGAGAGAGAGAGAGAGAGAGAGAGTGCCTGTGTAAGAGAGAGATTTAGATTTTTTTCATAACTAGCTTAAAAGAACCCCGCTACAGTTTGCTTTGATCTCAGCTGCATCTGTGCACAGCCGTTAAGTCCCTTTCTTTCCCACTTTACCATGTTTTTCTTTCTTTCTTTCTTTCTTTCTTTCTCTCTTTTTCCCTTTCCACCAAATGAGTCCACCTGTATTGGAGGAGGATAAATCAAAATTAGTCAGTGCTTTCAGTATTCATGAGAGAGGCTAAAACTGATATTGTTTAGTGGGCATGTTGCCAGTTTAATTCACGGCAGGCACCCTGCCCGGCATACAAAATAAAAGTCCTGCCTTGGTGCTGGCACAGTAAATGCCATCGCTGTAGCTGTAGCTGATAGCAATAACGATAATCATTTTATTAGAAAGGAATTAATGATTTACATGCAACCCTGTACATTTTACCCTCTCGAATGAAAAAAAATGGAGGCTGTACAAAAAGGAAACAGCCTGAATAGAACCCAGAGGCTGTACTCTTTCTTTCTTTATTTCTTCCTTTCTTTCTTTCTTTCTTTCTTAATTTCCTTTCTTTTTGTTTTTTGGTGTGAGAGTTCATTTAAAGACTGGGTCTTTGTTCCAGGGTATTAAAGTGAAGGCTGCTGCTCGGAGTAATGAATGCACAGAATGAATTGGGCGAAGGTTTGACTGCCTGATAAAAAAAAAAGACCCACAACCAAGTGTGGACTTTTCTGAAGAGTTAAGGCTTTTCTGAAGAGTTAAGACTTTTCTGAAGACTTAAGACTTTTCTGAAGAGTTAGGACTTTTCTGAAGAGTGCTCAGTGGCGTGTGAGAGGAAGCGCCATGACAGCGCTTGACAGAGCTTGATTGATCACGTCCCGCAAACATGCAACAACAGTGCTGTGTTCGGCTATTGTTATAATACGTTTTATATAAACGTCTGCACGCACGTGTGTGTGTGTGTGTGTGTGTGTGTGTGTGTGCGTGCATGCAGTTTGTTTACTGCAGCAGTTGTCTGTGTGTGTAACCGTCTCCAATTCATTAACCCGACATTAGATAGGTACCGCGGCTGTGCTGTGTGCTTTTTCCTATGCCATGTCTATTTGTAATTCATTCTTAACTTCATTAGCCAACTCTGCCAGGCTTTGCTGAAATACAGAGATGGTACCAAGCGTGTCAGAATGTTTTCCACCCTCTTAAGTCTTGGAGACTAGTCAAAAATTAACTCTGACACCGTTCATATAATCAAACACTGGTCAACATGGATTATAAACATTTTTTCACTCAGCATTCACTAGAGTAAAATCCAGGTTTAAAAGCACTGCAAAACAGGTCTTAGGTTTCTGTTATACTGTTGGTATTAATGGGTGTGAAATAACTCTGTAATGAACACTGTGCAACTCTAGGAATTATTTACACTGGAAATATCAAATGTGCTTTGCAGCAAGAAGAACATGTGCCTTCTCTCGCTACCGCTGAGTTAAAAAAAAAATAAATTAAAATAAAATAAATAAATAAACAAAATTTAAAACATGGTGCAACTGCATGCATTATGTAAGCCATGGGAAATGGTGTCACTGCCTTGCTAAACAGTTTTTCAGCTAACGGATGGTAATTGGGCTTATTCTCGTACAGAGGGATGGGCAGAAACATCTCTCTCTCTCTCTCTCTCTCTCTCTGTCTCTCTCTCTCTCTCTTCCTTTCCTTGGTTCTGTGCTCTTTGGAGACACAGTCCAAAGCCTCTTCTGTTTCTGTTTGTGTTTTGTTTTTTTTGTTTTGTTTTGTTTTTTTTGTACCCTTCTATGACCGGTCCAGTGGAGAAACCGTCCTTCAGTTACCTTGGTAACCAGCCGGTCCTGTGTTTCCCCAGCTTTTCCTCTCCATGCTGTGGATGTGTGGACGATCCAGACTCAGGTGGATTAACCGACAGTGGGAAACTGATGCAATGTAGCAGATTCCTTTGAACAGGGACTGCCAACGGTTTGGGCTGCGTTTGGTGCATGAACAGAAGAATGAGCCGAGAACAGACGAGGAACGTTAGACTTGTCTTTCCTACGGAACTGAATTTTTATTGTAAAATAATCAAAATAAATGCAGGCTGTCTTATATGTGAGCATAAAGGAGAGGATGCAGATATGTTAATGCCAGACTACACGTCAGTGCTGCAAATCCCGCTGTTAAATCCCGTCTTGCTTTTTTTTGTTTGTTTGTTTGTTTGTTTTTTTTAAATTAATTAATTTATTTTATTTATCAGTTACCTGAGGTTAACTTGACATGTCATCTGTTGTATAATTGTCCAAAGATTTTTCAATTTCAGACTGAATTTCAACAGATGAGTACAACTCAGACGTTCTGCATCACAAATTTCATCACAAAAGGGCATGTCATATGTCAGTGCTTATCAGTAATCTCATTCTCCAAAACTCGAAGCACAGAAATTGGTTTAAATTGTATTGCCTCTTTAAGAAAACCCAGAAGTTTGTGGGGAAGGTAAAACTCCCATGAACCTAACATGTATGTAGCTTGAAATCAGACCATAGTAAGTTCCTTCGTGGATAATATATTGTGTTTCAGTTTTCAAATGGTTGAATTTAGGTGTTTGAATTTATGTGTCAATTCTGCAAGCACAGCTAACGTAAATAAATTGAGCAGATATACAGAAAACATCTCTAATCAGTCACAGTAGGCTATGTGGGCCGTGGTGATTCTCTATGTGCTTTCTGGTTGTAACTGGTCAAAACGGAGAGTCTGGACACAATATCAGAGGTTCCCTGAACTGGCACTGGGTTTAGATGCAGTCTCAGAGTGGCAGGGTTGGCTGTACAGCCCGCCACAGATGGAGCAGAGAGGGCCATTGGAGGAAAGCAGACTCTCAGAGCACTCAGCCAACAGAAAGAGACAGAGAGTGGGAGAGAGGGAGGGACGACATGCTGGCACCTCCATACACCTACACTACAATGGAGGTTAAGAGCATGTTAATCCCCAAGTGCTCTGGCGGGGAGAGGGAGAGGGAGAGAGAGAGGGAGAGAGAGGTACAGTTTAGATGTGTGTGTGTGTGTGTGTGTGTGTGTGTGTCGGAGGACTGTTACTACAACCGAAAGGGGGAAATAAAAGTGACATGTCAAGATACTCAGAATACACAGAATATATTGAAATAAGTTCTGCTTTTCATGCATAGAAAGTCTCCTGATATTTCCTGACACTTTGAGACTAATATTTGACTTAATACCTGACTTAGTAAAGGAGCTCAAGGACAAGCAATGACATAATAACCCCCCCCCACCCCCCCCCCAAAAAGGCGGAGCTGTACGGTGGTAGATGGCTGTGATTCGTAAACAAATTCTCTGGGATTTGAGTCACAGATTCCCACGGTATGAACGTGACGGCAGGGGATCAGTGGTAATTGATGTCTGGAAACACATGGTGTTTAGAGATAAGCCTCGTCTTACTTTTCCTGATCTGCACCTTCACATAATTCAGTGCAATAGTTCTCAATAAAATCCTTCACAAGCCTGTATCAACAAGATTTTCCCCTCCGTCCAACTCTAATGCTTGTAATTCAGTTAATGAGAGACTTGCTGGGCACAGGTGCTGGACCAATGTAAAACAGTGGAGAGACGGAAGGTATTTGAGACTAAGACATGGACAGAGACTCTTCTAGAACACAGTAGAACACCCTGAGTACACATTTGTACCTTAAGACACTTTTATAATCCTCTTAAACTAGTTTGTCATCTTTCAACCATTTGGTTAAGGATTTGTGCAATTTTCGTATCCTGCCATGTATCAGTATGTGTTTGTCAGACACAGTGCTTATGCAGTTTCGCCCTTAAGGCGAAAAGTGGAACTGTCAGTAGCTTGCCTCATGTTATGAAAGCCAATGGTTTTCCGCATGCTAAAGTAGGTTATGTGTCCTCAGCATATAATCAAATCAATAGAAAGGACAGGAAGACGTGACTCTGACAGAATGAGCAACAGGCAGTCATAGAGTCAGTGGAAATCTGGGTAGTGATGGTATTTCTGATTGTGAGTGAGAAGGTTGTCATGTCTGTGCAGCGGGGGGGGGGGGGGGGGGGGCTGTAAGTGTACGTGCTGAACAGCAGAGAGGATTAGCACCATATAGTCAGCTACAAAGCTAATTAGGAAAGCTGTGGAGACACGTCTAAGTGCTTGTAAAACAGCTATGTGTTACACCTGCCTGTTGAGCCTCGTAAATGGAGGAAAGGAAGGGGGGGGGGGGTGTGTGGGGGAGAACAAGGAAAAAAAAAAAACCCCAGAAATTGCTGGAACTACAGGATATCAGTTTTCAAAACTTAGATCCAAAATGGTGGCCACAAAATGTTATACCTTTGCAATTGAGTAAATGTGTGTAAGCGTGTGTGTGTGTGTGTGTGTGTGTGTGTGTGTGTGTGTGTGTGTGTGTATTTTAGCCTAAGGGAGGAACACTGTCTTGGAGATATCAGTTAAAGTGTTGGGGTACATTGTAATGTTATGTGTTCACAGTAGAATGCTTATATTCCAGTTCCAGGCTCTCAGATGTGAGAGTCAGTCCAGCCCTAAGGTCAGTTATGATGTCTCTCTCTCTCTCTCTCTCTCTCTCTCTCTCTCTCTCGTATTTATTCATATATTTATTTATTTATTTATTTATTTTTTCCCCAGGATGAAATAACTCTCCCCTCCTTTTTTATAGTCCCATGGTGTGTCGGTAATTGTCGAAGTTCAAAAGAGTAAGCCCTGCGGCTGTCACCCAAACGCAGGCCTAATGGTGCTTTTAATGCACCCCGTGAAGATGGATTAACCGCTAGCTACATTCACAGGCCTTGTTTACCTCACCACAACTTGGGTTCATCTATCTCTACCAGCAGAGAGGTACAGGCCAATCGAGGAGAAAAAAAAAAAACAACTAAATAACAGGGGGTAAGGCAGATAGAGGCATATCTCTCACCTAAGGGCTCAGGTACTTATCAGTAGTGAAGTAGCAAGGGTATGCTAACAATAGATAGAGCCATGGTCTCCTTCACTTGACTGCCTCACTCTCACATTCCCTTATTGAAAGCTCTTGTGCAAGGCCAATAGGTGGAAGAGACGTTTATGGAGGTTTGGCATAGTGCGTTCAGTGTGACAAAAAAATGTGTGCAGATGCCCTTAAAGAAAGAGTATTAATGACGCAGGGAGCTTAGAAGGTTCTGGAACGCCTGTTAACAAGCCTCTGTTGTGATCAAAAGAGTTGTTTTTTTTTCCCCTTTTCTTTTTTTTTTTGGGACTTTAGCCCAATCACTTTTCTCATTGTGCTCCATTGTGTCTAAACACTTGAAAGAGCCTTCAGTGTGGATTTAGACAAATGACTCGCATACAAAAACAGATCCATTTCTCAGATGGAGGAACTAGCTATGCGTTTTACTCGCTTCCTGTGTAATTTATTTAGGCTATCTCTTGTTTCAGGTGAAAGCATAAAGAATATGATATGAGTTCTGTTAGAGTCACGGCAGCTGAACTGAAGCACTTCACACCTAAGATGTGTGTGTATGTGTGAATGTGTGTGTGTGTGAGAGAGAGAGAGTGAGGGAGGGAGACAGAGAGAAAGGGTGCATGTTAGTGAGAGTGCTGTCGTCGTTTAATGATGTCATGTTATTTGCTGTATGGCCTCGCTCTTTGATCTCAGTTGAGAGTGATGTGATTGTGTGGCATTTCAGCTCTTAAACTCTTTAAATTATATACACTTCGCCTCTGCAGCCCCCAACCCCCCCCCCCCCCCCCCCCCCCCCCCCCCCCCCGCCCCCCCGGCCCTGCCACGCCCCGCCCCATTTAAAAACACTTTAGGTAGACCAAATAGGGGTCCATCTTGCAACACAGCCTACTCAGCCTAAAACCAAAATGAAACTTCCAAACGCAGTCCAAACAAAACTGTTAAGATTCATTCTAATTTTCACCCAGACTGCTTTGACATATAGAAGACAACAGTATTGCTCTACAGGATTAAGCCCTTGCTCCTTAAGGCTCCTGCTATACATCTGTATTGATCTGGTAGTGTCAGTGATATTGTGGGCTAAGTTTTAAACTAACCAGGGGCAAGGCTCAATAACAGCTCTATTGCTTTTACTGGTACTGAATGCTGTGAGGTGTAGTGCTGGGAGCGGGATAGGAACCAGCCTGGGACTGTGCTGTTGATTGGACCTAAGAGAGGATGGATAGATGAATTGGATCTAAACGTGATGGATGCTGTGCCCTCTGGGAAACACAGAAGTGAAAAAAAGACATAGCAATGTTTTGTTCAAACAACACACAGCACCTGTTCCTAAGGCTCCTCACACTTTATATCTGTGTAAAAACACAACCGAACAGACATATATCTAGCTTTGTATCTCTCTCTCTCTCCCTCTCTCTCACACACACATACACACACACACACACACATACACACACACATATATGTAGTTGTTTATACAGTTGGGGATATCCATACACATGCACAAACGTGTGTGTAGTGACTGGGAGGTGTAGATGTGGAGGTGAGAGAGAGGTGAAGAGAAAGAGGAGGAGGTACGGTCAGCTAGACAGCTCTGTTTCTCTGAGTGAGACTGAGAATGTGGTGGTCTAGGTAAAAGAAGGAGACACTGAAATGGAGAGAGACAGGTCTTTCTTGGTTGTCTGAAGTGCACCGGCAGAAAACCTTTATATCTCTTTCTCTTCTTTTTCTGAGAATGGGTTAGATTGGACAGAAGGAGTATTGAAGGTAGAATACAGAAACAATAGGGGATTGCTTTCCCATCACTGCCCCCCCCCCTCTCTGTCTCCCTCTCTCTTTCCCTCTCTCTCTCTCTATTTCTCTCTCTCCCTCTTTCTCTCTCTCTCTCTCTCTCTCTCTCTCTCCCTTACCAAGATGTAACATTGGCAGTAGTGGTGGGTGGGAGGGGGAGCCCAGCACATGCCGGAGGGAGGTGAGAGAGTGTCGTGTCCAGGAGGATAAAGACAGAGAAAAGGAAAAGGAGGTGAGAGGAGGGCCAGACTACAACATGGAGGGCAGAGAGGAATGGACAGATGGAGGTGTGTGTGTGTGTGTGTATGTGTGTGTGTGTGTGTGTGTGTTGGGGGGGGGGGTGCTGGAGAGGTTACAGGACTGACAGTGGAAGAGAGGTAGAAAGAAACAGTAACAAAATAGAGGTGAGGTAGGTCAAGGGCCTGGTTGAGCAGTCTGAGAAAACAGCCCATCCCTGTCTCTCAAGCTTTAATGCAGTGTTAGAAATCACGTTTTTCATATCGAGCCGGCCTTTTCTTCATTTAGCCGGCTTTTCTTCTGCTCACTCGACACAGGGTGTCGTTTTGATCTGCGTGCACAGACGGTGGAATGCAGAAACTCTCTCTCCTCCGAAAAAACGACTTTCTAGTCGTTTGGTAATCGTGCATTCTCAATGACATTCTCCTCCTCCCATTCGAATCCACCCCAATCTGCTTCCGAAATACATCTCGCCCCACGAAACATTTCCCTCCGCTTCTTATGTCTGTCAGTATATTACACTATGATATTAGAGTTCATTCAGAGTTAGAGCTAAACTGGAGAGATTCTTTATAATGGACAGGAATGTAAAGTGACCAACCATGACACAACACATTTGTATAGATAACACTGATTTGGATGTCATGTCATTCAAAATATACACTCATCTGAATTTTGACACTGAATAAACATTATAGCTTTTGACTGGACAGTGTGACTTACTTAGAATGAGAGCTAGGCTGTCATTAATTGGATTGGGCAAAATGGAGATCATTAAAGCCGCTGAGTATTTGGGCCTCTGACATAATCTTGAAGTTAAGTTAATATTTTCTGAGCCCAAATAAAATTTAAGAGCTATCAAGGCTGTCTTGAAAGAATTTAGCTTCTTCATCAAAACGGGATCATGGCACCATTTGCCGAAGGACGCTCTTATATTACCAAAATAACCCTGATCACAAAAGCCAATTAGAACATCAAAGCCTGTTCTTTTGTCTATTCAGATGACAAACTAACTTAATCAATGTCTTAGTAAAGAACTGTTTGATATGATGAATGAGCTGGAGAATGGGTGGATGTTGTTTGTCTCTGACTACTAAATTCTACAGACATGCCCAAATAGCATTCATTAATGTGGATACACACTGTCATCTAAAAAGAGCATTTTCTCTTCATTTTGAGCAAATATCATGATATTAACGCACTTAATTACAATAATTGCAAGTATAATTTTGGGACTGCATTAAAAATACATAATTAGTACTTGGTGAAATATTTGAAAGAACAAAAAAAAAAAGAAAGAAAAAAAAAGAATTTGCTCAGGTTTTCTTTCTCTCTCTCTTTTACTGTAATCAACTCACTCCATCTTAACTTTTAATCTTAATTCTTAACTGACTGGAGAATATGTTCACACTGAGACTGGTTATGAATTTTGTAGATCAGTGAATTCCATGATGTTTTGCATTGTTTCAGGCTATTGTGAGGAATGTTCGTTGAATTATTTATTTATTTGTTTTTAACATGATGTGGTTCAGTCCTGTTCTTTAACCGTTATTCAAAAACTGCATTTGACATGAGCAACAGAGGTCCGTTTGCTTTGATAAACAGACTAAGCATCTTTTTTATTATTTTATACACAACCCTACTGCAATACATTGTGTAATTCCTTGTATAGCTCCTGATGGGAGCATTGAATATACAATGAACAGGCGTCACCTCCGTTCACCTGCCAAGTGTGACGGAGTTGAAATGAGCCTATTTGTGATGGAGCTGATGAGGCAAGTGTCGGAGGGTGATGTGTGTTATACTGTGGCTGGTCTCTTAGGCCGTTAGCAAGGCTCCTCTGCTGGGATAGGCCCTGAGAATTGATTGGCCCTGCCAATACAAGCTGTCACGGAACTGACGGTCTTTAAATGAATCCGCATCACCTGGTGTGTGACACGTACCCGCACACCGGGAGGACGAATTGACGTTTTTTGGTTGACTTATTGGCATATTTCTCATCTTAGGCTGAGCTAGCATGCTTAACTTTGTATAGTCACACCAGCAAATTTTCTTCTCATGTATCATCTGAGCAAGACTAGACTAGGCTAGAGCATGCGTGATGGCCTAAACGTACCATGCTAATAGTGCGGAACAACACGGTTCATTCGTTATCTGCCTATCTGCAGTCAAGCAGGGGGCTGAATTCTGTAGCCACTGCTCTAATTGCTGTGCTATGACAGTGCATTCAGGGCAACACTAGAGTTCAGCTTTTATGGTCAGAAATCCTCTTAAATTTATGGTGGTGTACGTGCTAATGTAAAACAGTTGGGAAAGAAGTATAGGAAATCTCTCTTCTGATGGACAGCCATACCATTTGCTTAATGCGAAATGTCACTTTTTTTTTTTTTTTTTTTTGATGACTGCATCACATCTCATGCTTTAAATGATCAAGACTCATGCACTGCAGCTGGCGTGTCACATTCATGCTTCCAGCGTGCATAAAAGGTGTGAAATTTACACACGCCGCATTGTCCGTGTTGGCATGTTTGCTCATGCGATCTGCGTTCTAACCAAATAATAATCAGTAAAAAAAAAAAAAAAAAAAGGCAGAAAAACAGAGCTCAGTCTAGCATTTCAATATGATGTGACACTCTTCATCGTGTCAGTGCTGTAGCCCCCCCCCCCCCCCCCCCCCCCCCGACCACCACCACCCCCGACTTCCCCCTTGGCATTCTCCGATGGCATAATCCAACTTTGATTGACAGGCTGATTGGCGAGAGCGTCTTGCCTCCATTTTCGGCTCATGCTCACAACATGCTCTCTGAGGCATTCTCTGTCTCTTCCTTTTTCCATTCTCTCTCCCTCTCCCTCTCTCAGACTCACTCCCTCACTTCTCTCTCCCTCTCTCTCTCTATTATGGAGATGACCTTTTCTAGTCCAGGAGCCTGTTTACACTTTATACATGGCATAGGGACTATTTTATCTCATGGTGACATATGCCACAGTGGATTGTGGGCTGGTTTGAGAAGCTTGTGAGTGCTGATGAAAGGGTGTGATGCATAACTAAGTCTTGCCTCACATTAGTGGATCTGGGGAGAGACAGGAGGGACAGGAGGCTTTGGGGAGAACTCAGTCTAAATGTGCAGAGTAGCACAGTTGCATCTAATGCACTTTAAATGTTGTATAGAGGAATCCACACTGTAGCATTGTGGAGGTCATGGAAGTGCTGTCCCGAGACATATGTGATGTGCTCTGTACAGTGTTGCTCTTTGAGTTTTATCTAATGCCTTTTTCTTTTTTTTTCAGTAAAGTACTGAGCTTCTCTCGCCTTTATTTGTTATTTGTTTTGCTTTATAACCCAGATAACATATGCTGAATAAATCTTCACCAGGCTGTTTTGGGAAAAGAAATACTGTGAGTCTTTCTCAGGGAAGGACCCAGTGTCACAGTAGCCGGGATAATACTTATAACGCTCAATACCAATTATGGGGGTTTTTTTGTCATTCTTTTTTATTTTATGAGCCCATTTCTAACTATAACTGTTTTAGCGTAATGTCGATTTGATCCGTTTTGAAAAAAATAAATAGAAACCTTGTCTAAATTACTTACAAACATAATAGTTGAATGGTGTTTTTTTTTTTTTCTTATTTCCCTGTGAAATCCAGTGAAGGTTGGAGAGTGATTCTTTATTAGTAAGACAATATTTCTCGTTCCCTTGGGCTGATTAATGTGATGCGTATGCATGACTTCATCAACGAACCAGACCCACTCTGTACACTCTGTCCCCTAATGGGAAATTAGCAAGCATGGGAAAAAAAAAAAAAAACAGGCCACCGTTAGCACTTACAGTACTCCTTACCTTGACTGAACCGTTCCTGACCGTCACCAGCCTATGAGCACTCTCCTTTCCCTCTCCTCAAACCCCCTGTCCTTTCTGCTCCATTCTGAGGCTGTAACCCTTCAGGCCTGGCCGACCTCTGCCTGACCCGTGTGGTCTCTGTTCCCTTCGGGCCTGCATGGGAGGCGACTGTTACGCTCCAACTCTCGTTGCCTTATCTGGAAACGGCTGAGTGTAAGCGCAGACCCCTGTGGGGATTCCTGGATTTTAATCATTTATAGGTACCACGTTAACGCACAAGGAAACAGTTAAACGAACAACACATAGGGTGACAAAGGAACACCAGAGCCATGTAAAGCTCTGGGGTGTGTGAATTGACATTTTATTTGATGTTGTCTAATGCGTTCTGTCTGGTGTGCTTTGGGAGTAGTAATGTTTCAGTGGTGAAGGAAAAAAAAAAAAAAATCTGTATACAATGTTTCCATCGATACACTGTGCTTTATGATATGTGATGTTGAATGTCAGGGACCATGAAGAGAGAAAGGTCACTATTTGACCTCTGGGCAGCCTTTCAGTTTACACTTGCTACCTACGCTGTGTTGTCAGTACAAACATCTCTTTGGTAATTTATTTAACAGTTTATATTTAGCAGCTCTTTACGATAAATAATATAATAGCGTCTAAACCGCGCAGAATTTGCATAGACCAAAGGCGAAAGCAATGCATGATGGGAATGGATAAGGACCTCCGGCTGTAGGCCATTAATGAATATTACTCATTAACCTCTCGTTTGCTCTAAAATTGCTTCATTTCAGATCAATGCTAAGAGGATCCAGACATATCAGTTACGCGGCGACCTGCCTTTAATGGCTAACTCTGAGTGTACGGCACTGGAAAATAAAGATAGAGAAGTTAAGTTAACCCGTCACGCCCTGGAAGTCAACGGCTGCCACTGCGGACATACATCTCCTGTTCAAACCACCTTCGGCTATTAACCCCCTAAACTGATTTGCATTTTCACGGTAATTGCAGCCTCTCCATGTGCTAATGGCAAAGGACCTAATAAATATGATTTAACGGCCGTGGAGTAACACAGAGCAGCTTTTTCATGTCTATGAAGGGGAAGTCATTCAGTCAAGATACGGTCTGAGGATACTGGGTCAGCTGAAGACTGAGGAGTGGAAAAGAAAGATAAAAAAAAAAAAAAAAGGAAAGCAGAATAAGAAATATGCTTTTAAATCTGGCCCCCTTTTTGTGCCCCCACTTAGAGATGAGCTGACTTTTTTTGTCTTTGGGGAACAGTGTAATTCTGGAAATTCATTACAAGGGAAAATCCCACACTCCTCTCTGAGATCTCATTTATCTGTGGAAAAAGTGTCCCGTTTCCCCCTGTGGTTTTGGGGGAATGGAAAGATATATGCCCATACAAGCCAAGTACACTGACTCCCAAACATCATCACTTTTTCAACGGAAGATGTTGCTTTTTATTGTATAATGTGGGTTGGCACAGCTTTTGAGCATATATAAAGTGGAGATGGAGTTGATGCTGAAGTATAAAGCATAAAATGATTCATCTCTAATATTTATCGCTCAGTTCATCCTTTCTTATTTTTAGCTGTGACATTAAGGTTTCCTTTTTTTTTTTTTTTTTTTTGTTTTCGCACAAATATTTGGAAGGACTGCATTGAAGGCATGCATAAAACTGAACAATGATTCCAAGTATCATCCCTCTCACATTTTTTTCCTTCACTGAAGTTCAGCTGCAGCGTAATACTAAGGCTGGTCGTTTTATAAGCTGGCAGCGGTTCAAAGTGGCTCATCCTGTGGCCCTTGAGCAAATGGAGAAAAAGTGAAAAGACGGAAGCCAGCGGCTCCTGGGCATGTAATTGGGTAGAACGGCACGGGTAACTCAATTTCTCAACCCTACCGCTCAACTCGTGAGAAAGATCAGAACTTGGGGAGAAAACCGATTATAAAGCCAGTCTTCGTCCCGAACGTGGAGACGGCAGGTGGCCCGGGCCTGTTTGAATCGCAGCGGGTAAAGGGGGCGGAGAGAGGCGGCCAGGTGCCAGGGCGAAAACGAGACGCGCACACCTCTGCCAACAGAATGCGGAGGTGGGGAGGAGGTGGTTGTGGTGCCAGCCTGTCTCTTACACTGAGTACCAGGCAAACATACATACAAACACATGTCTACAAAGCACCAGGATCAACAAACAACGGTGTAGGAGAGAGACACGCTGAAAACAAACACGGCTTAGCGTGAGACAAGAGCCATTAAATACTCATTAAAAACCGTTTTCTCGGTACAGACTCGGCTTAGATCGAAAAACCAAAGACCTCGCATCAACTGGATTTAAGAGGGGATTCTAGACCCGCGGTGTGACGTCGTCTGAGACGTCACGTGACCGGAGCGTCGCATCACGTATTCATGGACCGTTGAGTTCATTTTTATCTAAAAATCAATCGTGTCTGCCCTCTCAAAATAATAGTCATAATGATTATTATGATCATTTTTATTTTTTTCTAAGGTAAATCAAAGCCCACATTTCAAATAGCGTTTGACCAAAGTCAAAACACACAAAAGAGGGGTCGTTCCCTCTTCTCTGAAACATGACAGGGAGGTTATGTGAGCATTGTTAGAGAAGTGAAGAGGCGGGGCTGTCTTTTGTCTCTCTCCGTCAGAGCGATAATTAAAAGGGTTTTTCTCTGTGACTTGAGTGTCTGTCTCCAATCCAGATTGATGGGATCTAAAGCGGTTCTCTAATCAACCCCTGCTGAAAAATAAGGCTATATCTATCTCCGCAGAATGGAAAGATCTGTTTTCTTTCTTTCTCAGACTCTTAAGATGTAGAGGCAAAGTGTGTGTGTGGGTGAGAGAGAGAGAGAGAGAGAGAGAGAGGGACTGAGGGGAGGCCTGCAGTGGCGGCTGTGCTGAAGGGCTGTAGAAGTCCTGTAGAAAACAGGCTTGGAGGTGATAAAACATTGATTAAATGGAATATTTCACCACTCAAATGCTGCTTCTCTACACACAAGCAGAATGACAGAGCATCCTAAAGAGAGATAGACGGAGAGAGGGAATGAGAGTCGCAGAGGACGTGTGACAGAGAGAGAGAGAGAGAGAGAGAGAGAACTCAGGCAGGGTCTTGATGGCTTTTGAGGCAGAGAAAGGGGAAAACTTCGCTCTGGGAGCAGGTGAACTGAGAGAATGTGATATAACATCAGTCTAATTCCTGGGTGTTAAAGCCTCATCGTAGTTCAGAGGACAGCAAATGCCAGCCTATAGTTGCATCCCAAACTGTTGTATGCTTATATACACAACTCAGTTTGGTTTGTGTGGGTCGGTGTTTGTCATAAAATAACATTTTCAGTGTGACTCAGTGATCCTGTCAATCCTTGACAAACATACACATTCTCTCTCTTTCTCTCTCTGTCACTCACACACACACACACACACACACACACACGCACACACGCACGCACAAAAGAATCAGACACATGCCAGTGGACCAGACTATGAAGTGGACAAGACTGAATATTTTTATTTTGCATAGATTCACCTGTTCATGTATTCTCTTCTTCTTCTTCTTCTTCTTCCTCTGTTTTTTGTTTAGCGGAGTCTGAGTGCAGCTTGGCAAAGGGTGCATTACTGCCTCTGTCTCGCTTTCTGTCTTACCGTGCTTTTCTTTTCTGCACTTTTCTTTTCCTCCCAGCTCCCAGCGAGACATCTGTGTCTTTCATGACTCTTAGCTCACGCATCTCAGTACTTGAAAATGGTGCAGCACTGGAATATACCAGTGGGGGCAAGTAAGAAAGAAAAACCAGGCCGCCTTCAGTAAGCCATTGATCGTTTCTTATCTGGCAAAGAAGAAAAAAAGGGAGGGGAAAAAAAAAAGAAAAGAAACTTAT
The DNA here is from genome assembly GCF_902362185.1 of Chanos chanos. Taxonomy (NCBI): domain Eukaryota; kingdom Metazoa; phylum Chordata; class Actinopteri; order Gonorynchiformes; family Chanidae; genus Chanos; species Chanos chanos. The sequence goes on along the minus strand of NC_044506.1, from coordinate 18,426,686 downwards.
TAGACTCTTGTGAGTCACTTCCCAACCCTGCCTGATTCACATAACTCCTCACAGTCTTCCCATACCTCCACCACCACTTAATTACCACTTAAGGGGAGTAGGGAGATAAATAGTAAATCTTAATTAGCTTTTAGATTTTTTTTCCCCTTTCCAACGTGTGTGTGTGTGTATCTGAATGTGTGTGTGTGTGTGTGTGTGTGTGTATGAGAAACGAGAGTGTGTAGGCAGTACAGAAGAATCTCAGTATTAATCAAGTTACGAGGGAAACCAGAGCCTCATTTATTCCCGTGGTTGTGTCCCGTGGGTCTTAACACGATCAATAACATTGTCCACCCTTTATTTTTCCCTATTACTAGCACACCTGCCTCCACTGCCCTCTGTTCGTTCCCCTTGTTAACCTGTATTGCACCTTCAGACTATTCTTAGTTCAGTCTGAGCTGTGACTTTTTTTTTTTTTCCTAAGACGCTGTACTAGAGGAGGACATCAATAAAATGATTAGTTTCCCTTACACAGTCTGTGTAGCACTGTGTGCAGTGAAGTACAATGTTACCGCCGTAGACATTCTCACAGGATGCCACATCATGCCTGCAGTGTCTGGTGTCTTTAACATCACTGTGTGATCCTTGTGAGGATATAATGTACATTACATGCATTTAGAGTCAGTGCAGCACTGTACAATGTGCCTGTCTATGCAGCGCTGTGACTGTAGGACTGGTGAAGGTGTTCTGTTGTCCTTATAAGGAACAAAAGACTGAAGCCTGTGAAGTAAACTAAGCTGGCGGTGTGTTGTGGCTGTTAAAAACCCCAGATAGTGGCTTATTTTCATACAACTGCACGCAGCGGTTTATTCCATTTATGCTACAGATTCTTGTAAACACACAAACAATGCTGTTGTCAGAGGTCGCTGTGAGTAGAATACACATGGACAAACATGAAAATAGTTTTGATATGGTTTAAAATCTCTTTTTTGTTTTTTTGTTTTTTTCTTCCACTATTGAACATTTGAAACCAGCGCCAGGATTGCTACCTTCTGAGCTTGATTTGTTGACTAGCATGTTAACTAGCATGGAGTTGTGCACTTGGTTAAGAAGAAGAAGAAGAGGAAGAAGAAGAAGAAACCCTGCTCTCTATTCAAGGCTGTGCAGCCCACTGACAGTACATTTTCAACCATGAGTATCACGACCAGCACAACAATTAGTCTTAAGTTAGTAGTTACAGGTTGTCTCAGATCAAATTACTGCTAGTTCTGCTTCACCCTTAGCACAGTTTCAGCTTGTCCTAACCTTTTGAGCTAAAGGACACATCTTATAGAAGCCTTTCTTATACACTGTGCTTTTGACTAAATGGGATGGTGACTCCCTGGGGTCTTTGTGTGTGTTTGACCATTTTACGTAAAAATTAATTATTTTTGATTCAAATAACAGAAACATCAGAACTAGGAGCACGGTTCAAAAGTTCCCACCGACCAATTCACCCCCTCGCTGGAGACGTCCAGACTCATTAAGGCGCGATGTTGGCGTCAGCACGACTCGATATTCTCGTCTCTCATGCTGCGCTGTCTCTGATCTCTGGTGGCAGCTCTTGGTGCAATTAGTGCCCGGAGTGCGACTGCCCTTCACAGCCAATCAGTGACAGCCAGATGAAGAATGAGGCAAGACAGGCAGCAGACCAAGCCACACCCCCAAAATGTGCATCACTTTCCACATGTTCATTAAGCCTGCATGCAGAGTCTGGGAGGCACTCTCAATATTCTGGGTGAAAATGAGTTCTAGTCCTAGAGTCTAGTTTCAATATGCCGAAATAAAGGATCTTAGAGCATCATTATGATATGGGAACATGATGAAATTGAGTAAAAAACAACATTAAAAAAAAAGTCGATATCGAACACATTAGACATAAACAGTTCATTTTGAGCCGTTGTGAAGAGTTCACATGCCTATCCCTATTCAATCGTTGCTATATTGATTTCTCCAACATTGGTGATAATGTAAACAGGCAACTCGACCAGACTGTGTTTTCTTGGCGAATTAAGCTGTTCAAATTCAGTCATTGTTCTGAAATCACAACCGAAATGAAACCCCATTTTGAGATGGCACCCATCCCATAAATTATCGTTTGATTGTGTTGTTTGCGAAGCAGCAGGAGATCCTAAACAAACGCTTTGCTCGATCTTCACTATTCAAACACAGCTGAGAGAGTCAGACGGAGATGTGCCTTCACTTTTTTGCTTAATTCACCGCACATAATTTATAAGAATCACAGAATCGGTCTGGGCTCGGTTGAAATTGACTCGGTCTGATGAGGGACATGATAAAATAACGTGTTATGATGTCAGAAACATTCTTACTCTACATTATTGATATAGGATATCCATGTGCCTAATGAGAAATTTCAATGAAATTTAGTACAGTCATCAACTAATTGAAGACTGCTTTAATTGTAGCAGCATGGCTTCTTTCACTCAATAGCGCATTGAATTCCGTTGAAAGCTTAAGAAGTGGTTCTCTTTAGAAACTACCCACTGTTTTACAGCGGGCCAACAGAGCAGCAGGAGAATACCCAGCTTCTATCAGACCACACTGGACATCTGGACACATGTGATTCTTTTATCTTACATAAAAGAAAAGAATACAATTTCTGTCCCAAATAGCTTAGCCAACTGTACATTATTTGGTATTTTTCAGGTTAGTAGTAGCATAATCAAAATAAGATCAGCTAGCTGATAATGATGGTCTAGTTTTGGTTACTGGGTTTAATAATGGGTTGAGTGTGGGGTTAGCTGGGCAGTATGGGTGTTGTAGTCTTTGATATGCAGTACCTGTGTACCGTAGAGAGTGGGGAGGGTAAAGCAGCATGAATAGGCACTGAGCTGTGACTAATAGTTTGGGGACTACACGCTGGGAATGACTGTGGCTTCCCACTGCGACTCTGTGCTGGACATGACAGTCATATCTCTGTGGTGCAATACTCAGCGGACGGGAGGGGGAAAAAAAAAAAAAAAAGGAAAAATCTTTATAAATCATAATGCTCCCATACACCATGCATTTGCCCCCCCCCCCCCCCCCCCCCCCAACTGAGAAAATGTCTGCTTTGCTCTATGAATAACTATAATCCATGTTAAGACTCTTTGTGTTTTGATTGCTCATATCCACTAAGTTAAAGAGTTCTGTTAAGTTATTCCCTTTGTGATACACAGATAGCTTTGTAATGCACTGCTCCACAAGGAATAAACTCAAGGTTATTTGGTCACTAATCCATCCTTCTTGGTTTTATTTCTTTTCTTTTCCAGGTTTCATACATACTTGTGGTGGGACATTAAAGGGAAGGAATGGGACCATTGAAAGCCCCGGTTTTCCGTACGGATATCCCAATGGGGCGAACTGTACTTGGGTTATTGTTGCAGAGGAAGGCAACCGCATTCAAATAGTCTTTCAGTCCTTTGCCGTGGAGGAGGAATATGACTTTTTGTCACTGTACGACGGGCATCCTCACCCGACCAACTTCAGGACAAGGTGGGTGCTTTTTTTTCAGCAGAGCGTGGCAGGGTTTTTGGGTATGAAGTAAACTCTAAAGCTCTGTTAAAGCTTCTGCCCTAACTCTATCTCTTTCATGTGGCTGAGTTTTTGGCTCAGAGGATCTCCACTGAAGCTGTTGCTGACTGCATACATTTTTTCCTGACACTGAGTTTTCTTTCTATCTTTCACTCCCCCCCCCCCAACTCCTTTATTCATATTCTGTGTAATGGCTGGAGGGTTTATGTGTGACATTTGAGGGAGAGAAAATTCAGAACAAAATTTGGTTTCATTCCAACGAAGAGTTCATGGTGTTCTGAACTAATATCAGTGATGTGAGAGAAGTCGTAGAGTGGTCGTGCCTTGTAATCTGTGGAGTGTGGATACAGCATAGAGCCACTGTTCTCTGAGCACTTCCAGAGATTGAAATCAGAGCTCTGTGTAATTCCTGTTGTACATGAAAAGCAGATAGCACCGTGGTTGGACCAAATTATACCACCGCCAGCTAGATCGCCCAGGTAATTGAACACAAAAAGAGAGACTTCTCATGCAATACTCTGCTTAAACGCTTTTTTAGTGCATCGTTATGTCCAAATACAGATGTGACATCTTGCATTTGACAGAAAGTAGCTCACTATTTTACTCACACCCTGTGAACTTTGAAATATATATATATATATATATGCCTATGTAAATGTACGCCTATCTCTCTCTCTCTCTCTCTCTATGTGTATATATATATACACACACACATATACATACACACACATATGTGTGTTTGTGTGTGTGTGTGTATATATATATATATATATATATATATATATATATATATATATATATATATATATATAAAAACACATTTCCTCACATCGACAACTGAAATATAGACTTGATACTAAAAGTTCCAATCCACATAGGTCACAAAGACATTTTATGTTTGGAATAAAACTCCTATTTCAGAAATGTGATTATAGGAAACGTAAAGAAAACGCTGAAAAGGCCATTGTATTCTCAGGCTCATTCATTACCTGAATGAATCTCATTAGGAAAACACATGACTACAGACAGAAGTGTACGGCAGACATGGCCTGGGATGGCTGAGTGTGTGAGATTTCTCTGGCCTCACCTGCATGCGCCCATGTGTGTGTCAGCGCTTTGCATCCGTACCAGGACAGAGGTCAGAGGGGGGTCTTGCTGGTGGTCCCTCTCCTGAGACCGGTGGAGGACCAGGTTGCACCGCGTATCCACGGCTGTCTGCCTCCAGCTGCCGAGCCAGGGCATTGAGTCGGCACTGCTTGGCGTCATGTGAAATGGTGACCCGTTCTCACTTCCGCCCAGTCAGCATGAAATTCAACTGGAAAAGCAAATAAAGGCAAACTAATCAAAAACCACAGTATGGTTCAATAAAACACACTGCGGGGAGGGGGTGGGGGGGGGGCATAGGGGTATAATATATGAATATGAATATGTTTCTCTCTTTCAGTTTTTGTCTTCCTGCCCCTCATTCTCCCTTCTACACAGTCTTTCTTTTCTCCCTCTCTTTCTCTCTCTCTCTCTCGTTCTGTCACTATCCCAATCACTCCTTCCGTCACCTCCTTTTTTTTCTTTCCTCAGCAAAGACAGGCCAGGAGTAGTGCCTGGCAAGGGGGAGCGGAAGCACTAAAGAAGGGATGTGCTAAAGGAACTTAATTAAATGGTTGAAGGAGTAAATAATTTAGGACTAAGATTCCACTGTCCCAACAACAGGCTCTTTTTCTCCGCCACGCACACCGGAATTGGCAGAGAAATTACATGTTGCTATTCCGTCCTTCTAAATTATGTGCCGCAATTAGACAATACGCTGGCCCTCACCCTCTCTCTCTCTCTCTCTCTCTCTCTCTGCGCACCGCTGAGGATGGTCCGTCTGTCGAAGAAAAGAAAAAAACAAAATAAATAAATAAATAAATAAAAATATGAATATTTTGCAGTTTTATGGCCAAGCTGGTCCTCTGTGGAGTATGTGGCATTGATAAATGATTATGAATAACTGTTTGGTCAAATCCCCCTAAACAACAAGAGGTGTTTATATTGTGTGAATTTTGGATTAATTGACACGTTCGTTTTAAGAGAGACACTTTTGTAGAAACCTTTGAGTGGTCTGTTGTTAAGTAGGTCGATTTAAGAGTAAAGTGGATGGTGCTTGAGTTATGTATGAAGTCTTTTCTTTGGGAGAGAGGGTGTGTGTGTGTGTGTGTGTGTGTGTGTGTGTGTATGTATGTGAGTGTGAGGGATGGATCTATCTTTATGTCAATGTTTGATTAAGACTCTTTGAGGTGTTATTTGGCCTTGCTTATGATTTTTTCTTTCTTTTTTTTTATATTTAACCATGAATGAATAAGCGATGCTTGATAAATCATTGACAAATTTTGCTAGGGGCAAATAGCTGCACCCATGTCTGCCCCACACGCATATGCTCAGTGCCACTCATTTAACGTTATCATGACTAAACACACCATTGCACACGCACTCTCACACACACACACACACCCATCTGCAGTTGTGCTTAAATACTAAAAGACATGTACACATGAATTAAAAGTAGATCTCAATGAAAGCTAGAGTAACTATAACAAGATGGCAGTTTACCTCTCTCCCTCTCTCAGTCTCTCTCTCTCTCCCCCCTCTCTCGCAGACACACAAGCATACACACCACACACACACCACCACCACCACAACTGCTCCTCTTATTTCTCTCTCTCTCTCTCTCTCTCTCTCTCTCTCTGTCTCTATTTTCTCTGTGCTCTTGCCGGTACAGGACGTGCTGTTGACCATTGACCATGGCTTTTGTTGATGGGAAACATGTTATGGTGTTCTGTTCACATTGACAACAATCATCACAGCTGAGATGTACACACAGTGTACTTTTAGAGATTTACTCGAGCCTAGCTCGCAATGGGAAGCCCTACCATAATGTCACATGATGTTGCATGTGTTAAGTGTGAAAGAGACCCCCCGACATGTGAAAGAGACCCCTGAAGTGAAGCCCAGGTCATAATTGCAGAGCAAACTGCTCCTGTGGAGATGACTAGCATAATTAGCCCAGGCTGTGGGAACATTTGGACGTGAGGACTCACGTGCAGCTACGACACAATGAATCATAACAGCTCGCAAACGCACTCAAACAAACCTGTACTCTTGGCACCATTACCGTTGGCATTAAAGTCATTTTCGCCTCGGTTCTGTGCTTATCGGTCAGATCCTCCCTAGAGGAGGATGACAGAATGGTAGAATATCTGGCAACCGGCTGGAAAGACAAATGAGAAATGTATAAACACTGCACAGTGTGGTCAGAGAGAAATGTGCTTCTTTTCACTTAAACACTTGCCATTGACTTTATTTACATCTCATATGTTCTGTATAGCATATGACATTTGCATGACTTTTTTAATTACATGCGAGCAGAGACGGCCGTTGCTGAGACAGCACGCAGTTGGTGACTTGTGAGTGATGGAGCACAAGGTGTCGAAGCTATAGCTTCCTTCTATCTTTCTTTTTTTTTCTTTCTTTCCTTTCCTTAATATTTGGCCTCTTATCACTATTGACAAAGAAGTGGACAGATGGCTGTTTATGCTTCTGACCTGAACTCGTGCCATTTGTGGCCCAGCATAACTGAAATGTTGCCCGTTTGTCTCTGGTCTCTTAATTACGCCTGCAGCCTGTAAACGCAATAGTCCTCTGACACTCATTGGAAAGAATGTACGTGAGTGTATTGGCTGAAAGCGACGTGAATGCATTTAGGCTGGTGCGTGCGTGTTCCTTTCTCTCCTTTGATGATGCAACTAGTTAAACATGTGATGTATTGTTTCTTTGTTTCTTCTATTTTTTCCCCCTTTTCTTTCTACATTCAGTAGCATCTGTGCTCAGTAGAGACGGAGCAGTGCTTTATGGTCTCTGCCCATGGAGCAGATGTAAACGAGAGGCAGTCTGAGTCGTTGCTGTGCAGCTTTCTCTGCCAAGAGCAAAGCCAATGCAGAGGGGAGGGGAAGGAGAGATAGAGAGAGGTGGGGGGAGCTCTCTCTGGCTTGTGATAGTGACACCCTGTGGTGAGCCTGTGAAGTGCGCCCCGGTCTTTTCATGAAGCAGAGACACGGACAGAATGAGGAGAGAGGATTTTTAGCTCTGTGCTGTGTTGATTAGGATTCTGTTTTCTCTGTCTATCTCTCACTCTCCTTTACTGATTGCAGTTGTCTTAATCATTTTTTTTTTCACCTGTCCATCTTGTGTATGTTTTTTGTTCAATTTCATCTCCCCTGCTCTTTTTCAGACGAGCCACATATAGCTCCTTTCTCTCACAAATATACCCCTCACCCCCACCCTGGCCCCCCTCTCTCTCTCTCTCTCTCTCTCTCTCTCTGCCTGTCTTTCTCTGAGACTGCCTGTAATTATATCATTTCTTTGCACTTCATCTCTCTTTCTCCTTTTACGTAATATCTCTCTCTCCCTCTCTCTCTCTCGCTCTATTTCATATCACATATGGCCTCTCTCTCTCTCTCTCTCTCTCGCTCCCTCTCTCTCTATCTTCATTTGTCTTCCTCTCTTTTTGCATTATTACCTTGAGTTGTGTAAAAATGAGCTGATAAGCTTTCTAGAGTGAGACTTCTTTATGCCTGGTTGATTTGGATGAAGTTCGTCACATGAACATCTGTTGTTGAAGAAGATTGCCAAAAGAATACAGTTGTTGTCATGCCATTGCTAGCCTAAGTTCATTTCCATGTGTACACACACAGAGGTATTGTTTAACCATGCCACTCAACAACACATGCTTGCCAGTTCAGGCCAAGAAAATTAATTTTTCATTCATTTTTCATGTGAAGGCTCATGGTTGCAGATCAGAATTACATCATGGTGTCTGTCAGATCACAGGTTCTTTATCAAATGATCCCTTGGAATCCAATATTTGGAATCCAGATGGCACTACGTTTCATCTGTATCAAGTTCAGCCAATGCGCAGTACAAATGTATGTCTAAGCTACACTGACCGCTTTGAAACAGACACAAGGTCTGGAGCTTACTCTTTAAAACAGATCAAATGTATCTAACTGACTCACTGAAAAAGACACAATGTCTGAATTCCGATAGCAAGGGTCCCTAAGCTATATCCTCTGCTCCCTACACACCGCACAGGGTATAGAATCCAAGGGATCTTCACAGGGAATTTGGACACTAAAACAGTTTCATTTGGAACACCCTGCAACATTATCAACTGCAGACAGCATCAGGGTTGTGCATTGATTACATTTGTTATGTTCCTCAAGACAGCAGTTGGATGTATTTAGCATGCTAATGCAAACAATATTGTTCAAAGTAATTTTGCATGCTGTAGACACTTTTTAAACAAATGTGATGAAACTTCTGTGGACTGTTGGTAATGTATTTTAACTTTTTTTTTATGTATTTGTTAGTTGTTGTTAAACTCCTCATATACTTCAATGCTCTGATCTCTCGTGTGGAATGGTCTCCCTACAGTTAGCATCTCCTAGCTTGTTAGCTAACATACGTTACAACATACATTACTAAACATTTCTAAAGGTTTGAAGGAACAGTGGAGAGCGAAGAATTTTTAGCTTTTTAGAATTTTTAGAATTTTTCACATCAACTGAACGAGCGGTAGAGATGACAAAGGCGACGGATGAGCATGAGACATATCTTGATGACTGCAGCACAAACAGACACAAGTTTGTTAGCTGGCTGTATCAGCTAAAGCTACCTAACTAGGTAGCTTCAAGCTTCCCAGAGAATGTTAAGTCGCATGATCACACACATCACATGTCAGTTGACAGAGAGCATCTCTGGAGGAACAACTTCTGGGGAAGTGATATACCAATGTTCCCTAGCTCCCTGCACAGTGGGCAGTTCCTTTGGAACTGAACACAGAGGCTTCCTACAGAACAGAATATCACTTAACATGGCGATACACCATTCAGAGTCTACTTCGCAGTTCACTAAGAATCAAATAGAATTCAGCCAATGTGTGCAACCGACTCTTTGAGACACATACAATGTATGTAACTGACCCACTGAAAAAGAAATAATGTATCTGACCTACTCCTTAAAACAGATATAATGTATGTGTCTTAAACACAGTTGACCTGAGGCTAATTGTGTTTGGTCAAGATAAGTGAAGACTAACAGGACACCAGTATCCCTTTGAAAAGATTCATCGCAGCCTTAGGTCGACCTTTAATTTCCTTCCTGTATGTCTTTATGTCCTTGGCTCTTAGCATGACATAAATTGGAAATACGTACTTCTTAATCAAAAGATATGTGTATACCTGAAATACCCATATAGCATGTGGAGTGTATGCTATAATAAAGGTAGATAAAAGAAACTCGACAGATCTGCGCGTTTGCACTCGGCAATGTATACGAATTATCACAGCATTGTCACAACTTCTTCTGATGAAAAAAAAAAAAAAAAAAAAGTTTTGATCCCACATCTCGCTATCCATCATATAAAATAAGTTTGGAGCTAGTTTCAGTACGCTGTTGTATTTTTAGGTACATCACTTTCCAGCAATGCTCTTCATCACAAACGAAATGCAGTTACCCGCCATCTCATCGGGAATGTCATTATACTGTAAATTAGCTTGCAAAAGCATTTTAAATGCTGGCTATTTTATGTGTTTAATTCTCTGTCTTGGACAGTGCATTTCAAACTTGGCCGTACAGGAAGTGTTTCAGAAAAAAGAAAAAAAAAAAAAAAAGGCAACCCACCGGCTTCTGCGACACCTCCCACCACGTCGGCACGTGGCGAAGTGGCATAAATCAAGACGGAGCGACGCTGGCAGCGTGTCAGAATAGAAAGTGCTCGGGCAGTTCACTGCTGTACTTGTCCCGATGCCCTTCCCCTAGCTCAAACACCACTGTATTCATCCCAAGTGTGTTCTTCTTGGCCCGGGTTCAATACAACCCTACCATAATCAAATTAATCCTTCAAATCATCCTGTTTCATAAGAGACACTTTCCTAATAAAGACCAAAGTGAGGTTTAAGAAGTCTGATCCCTGTTCACTGTAGACCTTTCTTAATATCTGTGTATTGACAAAGAGCAGTTTGCCAATTACAAGTGACTTATTAACATTTGAAGTGTAACACATGCTTTATACTTGTTTAATTGCTATGTAATAACACATGGGGGAGTGACATGATTCGCAAATTTAATGATGTATGTTTGGCTGAGACGCTTCGAAGCATGTGTGAAGCGTGTGCTGGGATTGCGCCTCGCTAGTGCCGTGCCGTGCCGTGCCGTGTCATGTCTGTTGCTGAGAACAGACCTTTTTTCTCCTTGCTCCGATGACCCAGATTCATTTGCATTACGATTATCTTTTCCACACCTTGGTGTAATCCACTTATCCCTGTTTTGCCAGCAGCTTCCCAATTAGATCCTCAAAGCTCCTTGTTAGAATTTGGTCTTAATAGGTATGAAACCCACCACGGAAGCTCTTTGATGTGAGCAGAAGCAATACTCTGCAGCGCGAAGAAGACTGCCTGCCTGTTTACCCCTCAGGAGATGGAGCCTCATCCTGTGCAGTGCACTGGACTGAGACTACATGGATGATTGTGATAAGGATAACTTCCCCCGCGCACAGGTAAAAGGTGACTCATTGGGACGAGCTGATTATTTTTAGCTCCCCGCTGCCTGGGAAACGGACGCATTCTATTAAATAATGGATATTCCGCCCCGTGCTCCTCCGATACTCCTATGAAATCATTTGGGACTACGGTCATTTTTGGGATGGGAACGTTTTGTTCACTACATGTCCCATGCAGTTTGTTCTTTGTACTGTATTACGATTGTGTTCTCTTAAACAAAAGAGCTCAAGAGAACTGCTCTCATGTGGAGTACTGCTAAAGCTATAGATATTCATAAAGACTGCACTTTTCTCTTCATGTGTCTCCATCATTATGCTAAGTTTTATCGTAGAGACGGTCACCTCTAACAGATTTTAATCGGGGTGTTTTTTGGTCACACAATCGAGTGCTATTTGATCCATTTCACTGGGTTACTATTTGGCACGTATGCTGAGCGTCATTAGGGTTACTTGTGGCCCTTATTCAGAGACACATTCGTAGATGGAGAAAACAGGATGGTGGACCATCTCAATTTGTGTACAATTTGAGTGGTATACTTCTTTTTCTCAGACTGGTTAAAATGGAAACGAAGGAAGGCTCTCTCTCTCTCTCTCTCATTCTCGCCGTCGCTCTCTCTCTTTTTCTCCTCGCCCTGCGCTACGTCTGTTTGTAATTCCTTTGGATGAGCCTTTGGAAGAAAGTGTAATCCCCTGTGGGAGTCATTAGACCTTGTCTAAGCTTGGAGGATCTCCCCTGGGGATGAGTGCGGCGGCGCCTTCCCACAGAATGAACGATAACACCTGCCAGACTCATCAAACCCCAGCCCAGGAGGACCGAGACTTTGAGCCTGCCATGAACCAAACCGGGCCAATCCCTGACCGGAGCCCATCACTGCCCCCAAACCCGGCGTGAGAAAAAACTGAGGTGATGGACAGATGACCTGACATAAAACAGCATTCTCTCCCTCTCCCTCCAGTCCGAGAAAAACCCGCCATGGATAGGCGAGAGCATGCCAGGACGTGACCTTTAACATTAGCACCTAAGGGAATCTTCTAAGGTGTTTCTCCTAGGGGACGTGCGCTAGGTGTTGTTGTGATGCTTGTTGTCAAGTTTACGGTGATGCTTGGATTCACATACATACGTTCCCATGGAAACACATTGTCCAATGGCTCTTACTATGTCATGGATTAAACCGTTCTTCTCGAACCTATCAAAGAGGCAGTGTCTATCTGGGACTCTGCCTTGCTCTCAGAGTCTATGAACTCTGTCCTCGCATCTCTCAGAGGCCACCCATTTTAATGCAATAAAACCTTTTTTTTCCTCTGGGACATGACTGTGATTTTAAAAAGGGTTCCAGCCGTGGTGTAGGATATTTTCTTTCCAGTCATGTCTGTAACGTTGTCACTTGTTCTGTGGCTGCTTTTCCTTTGCCTGCTGCGTAATGTGTGTGAGTCTCCGAGTGTGTCTTGCCAGCGTATTATCATAAACAGACAGATGAATACAGAGCCTTCCTTTTACATCTGCCTCTGAGAAACCTTTTGGATCCGGTTTTAAATGTAAAGCACTTACTATCTGTTTGTTGATACGGGTGATTTTTTCCAGAGGCTTGGTTATAGTTCATGTATGTTTATTTATGTTTGGTCATAACTTGTTGCTAAACTAAATCTTTAGATTGTCCATTATACCACTAGTATATAGACTGATATTTGGCTATGGCAGACATAACGAATGTGTGATCGTTCATACATTCATGCACTAGCTAATTCACCCATACATTTGGCCTTATTCATGGTGTTGTTGTTTTTAATGGATTTCAGAGTCCCTTGCACAGAGAATCTTAATTAGAATTGTAGGTCAACTGCTTATAGAAAAGATCCTCACGTGGCAGCTTTCACAGCAACACAATTTGATCAAACAACCTCCTCATACTGAATAAGACAGAACACGCGGGTTTTCATCATATGTTTTCAGATATGTACAGACCCCTGATGACCATCTGCCTAAGTCATCTGCATATCCTTAACAACCAAGCGATAAGATGTAAAATAAACACCCGTTCCCTCCTTTAGAATCAGTTGAGATTAGTTATTGTACCGGGTGATATCTCTGACTTCACAGACAGTGATTCTAGTTCTGCAGATTGAGCTCCCCTACAGTTAGTCTTCAAATATTCTCAACGAGTGAAAATGCAGTCATCTGTTCGTTTTGAGTTTGAATCCCTCACTTTCTTTATCATCATGCAGAGCTGGTTTTGGGGAGCCTCCTTGGTTGAGGCATATCCTACGTGGTCAGTCATTTATACTTTGTTGCCCTGACAGCAGAAAATGTAACTTGGAGATTAAATTTCAGCCGTGACTTTTATGGTAAGCAAATGGCTCCGGCGTGCTTCTGCACCACTGTAGGCAAGTTATTGAAACTGTAGAAAGTGCATTTTATGCCTTAAGAGAGGTATTTTTATCTTCATGATTAATCTACGGAATATGAAAATTATCTTGCCACTGAAAATGTACTTGCAGTCCTCCATTTCAGTGGAGGACGGTAAGTACATGGTAGTAGATTAGATTAGATTAACTGTCTAATTACCAGTGTATAATGGAAAACGTTCTTATCCTCTGGGGGGGGGGGGGGGGGTTTGGGGGGGGGGGGGGGGGACGAGTCAAACTGGTAAAAGTGTCAAAACTGTAAAAAAAAAACAACAACAATATAATGATAATAATAATAACAATAATAATAATAATAATAATAGTAATAAGTTAAAAGGCTGAAGTATGGGGGAATTGTTGTACATAATATTTTGAACTGCACTTTTTGGGGAAAAAACTGTGTTTGTATTGAAAATGTAACAGGTTTTGTATTGAGAATATGGTCCAAGCTGCCACCGGCCATAGATGCTATAGAGCCATTGCTGGATTTGGTAGAACGCGACTGGATCCATATATCAGATGCTCTCGGTGGAATATGTGCTACGCATACCAGGATTACTAGAATATTGCAATGGCTATTAGTGCCATTGGGACTACAGTACGGACAAAGACTCCATATTTCACATTATGAGTCCTGGTTCCACGGGAGCAGAAGACTTCACACGCTACATGTAATCTAAATTAAGAGACGCTCCGCTACGCCAGTCAGATCCGCCGCGTCAGCAGAGTGTGCTTAGCGCCCCTTCACTCTCTCTGAGAACATCAGTCAAAACACCATGACTGCTAGTTAATGCCTCTCTTCCGTCAAAGCACTAATGAACAACAAGAAAAACAAGAGCATAACAATCCGAACAGCTCTGAGACAAAATCATTACAACTTGGCCCCAGTGGGACCCGGGGTGGGAACGTGTGTGTGTGTGTATTTGGGGGGGGGGACTCCATTTCCTCTGTCTCTTTCTTTTTCGTCCCTTGCGTTTCTCATATGTTTCCTAATGCTACCACACTGAAAACTACTTCCTGTGGAATTCTGCCTGCATCAGAGACTCACTTGCCTTGATGAGGATGATGTGTATGAAAGAAAACTGATAAAAATACATGTATACATACATACATACATACACACATATATACGTAACATAAAAGACATTCTTCACATTTTCTAGAGTGAATACCTCAGTTTCTCTTCTCCT